>NW_012116788.1:1076178-1103159 GCF_000951035.1 Colobus angolensis palliatus | reverse complement strand
TAAAATTGAAATCGAAGTTGACGTGACATGAGAAACTTGGTACTGATGTGCCAGGGAGCCTGCAAAAAAAAAAAGAAAAGAAAAGAAAAAAAAGAAAAAGAAATTATTTTCTGTTATCAGAATGTCAGAGACACAGAGCTTGGTTGATTGAATGGCTGTTCTCAGTAAAATAGAATTCTCTGTGTGTTTAGAACTCCTTCTCTTCTTCATTCCCTATCTGAGAGAATTTCCAGGAGTCAGACATGAAACCCAATGACAGAAAACCCCAGGAGGCCTGAATTAAGATAGAATTTACAGTGGTGACAGATAGCTACTCTCTGTTTTGGAATGCAGTGAAAGTGTGGTGCAGCACAAAAGAGCATGGACTCTGGAGCATTGCAGTCTTGGGGTTGAATCTTAAATCTGTCAGCTTTGGGTAAGTTATCTGAGCCTCAGTTTTCTCATCTATAAAATGGAGATTGCAAAGACTTATGTGAGTCTGAAAAAATAGATTGTTTTACTTGCTCTCACACTCCACTCAACACGCTTCTGACACCAGATGTGGGAGAGAGGTCTCCATACATACCAAGCAGTTCTCCAGTGGACACCAACTGGATTGCCCTATGGTTCAATTCAATTCTGACACCATCTACCTGGAGAGAGTATCAGATCTCACAGGTTAAAGATTCAATTCCACATGATTGCCTTCACTTCAGACGTCAATTGTAAGTCCCAATTTGTGACCTGTGTTTTTGACTGACTGAGTAGAAATCAGGGTTCCAATGACTCCTTCCTTGGTTCAATTGATTTTTTGGAGTGGCTCACAGAACTCAGGGAGACACTTTACTTATGTTTACACACTTAATATAAATTATATAATAAAGTATATAGATGAATGTCCCAATGAAAGGAACATATAGGACAAGGTATGTGAGAAGGCCCATGGAGCTTCCATGTCCTATGCAAGTGCACCACTCTTCAAGTACCTCCATGTGCTCAGCAATCCAGAAGTTCCCTGAATCCTGTTCTATTAGGTTTTTGTGGAGGCTTCATTAAGTAGGCATAATTGATTAAGTCACTGGTCATTGGTAATCTTACAACTCAACATTTAGTCCCTTTTCACTCCACAAAGGCCGGGGGTGGGACTGAAAGTTCCAACATTCTCATCACGCAGTTGGTTCCCCTGACAACCAGCCCTCATCCTAAAGCTGCCCAGGAGCACACCGAAAGTTGTCTCATTAGAACACAAGATGTTCCTATCACTCAGAAAACTCCAAGGGATTTAGGAGCTCTGTGTCAGATGCTCCTGACACTCAGGAAATTACATAGGTCTTATGAACTCTGTGGCAGGAACGCAAGTCAAAGACCAAATATTAGAACAAAAATTCTCCTAGTGCCCCTATCTATAAGAGTTTTAAGAGCTCTGTGTCTGGAACCAGGAGCAGAGACCAAATGTATATTTCTTCTTATATTACAGGAAGGGTCCAATGAAACAATACATCTTTAGTCTTCATCACATCACAGGCATTCAACCAATGCTGGTGAAATACCATCTTCCTTGTGAAAAAGTCTGGACTAATGACCAATGGGCACAGCTTTCCTCTTGAAAGGCTTGACATTTTTCTGTTACATGGCTGCTTACTGTACTCTGAATAACTGGTTATCAAATGTGGCTACACATTTGAACTTTTCGGGGAATTTTAGAAACTGTCAATACCTGGGCCTCACCTCTAAGGAATTTGATTTAATGATTCTGAGATATGGCCCAAACATAAGAAATTTTTAAAAGCTCACCAGATGTTTCTGATATATAGCCCAGATTGATGAGCAGAGGTCTGAAAGATTGTAATAGAGGATGCTCTGCTTATCATGTATTCCTTTGTTATCAAAGTTGTGCATCCAAAGGGTCATGGTATTTTGACTTCTTTCTCAGTTACACTTTTACCAAAGCTCTTACTTAGGTGCTCTCTAGCCAAAAATCACTGGGTAGGGCAATTGGTCCAGTGTTTTTTGGAGGAATTTGCTAAGGTTCCAAGAATTATGCTCTGTTTCACACTTAGTGCAGGTAGTAAGTCAGGGTTCAGGTAAAATGAAGAATTTATTAAATCGTTTTAAATTATTACTTTTAAATTTTATTAAATTTTGTTAAATCTGTCAAACAGATTAACTAAAAGCAAAACAATGAAAAGTTATGAGATTACCATAAATATGTCAAAACTGATATTTGTCTAGGAAAATCATCAGGTAAATGGGAAAAGAAGTATGCACATTGAAGTATTAACAAGATGTGTGTGTGTGTGTGTGTGTGTGTGTGTGTGTGTGTGTGTGTGTGTGAAATAAAGTGGTCAAAGACAATACAGTTGATTATCCAGAGGCATATTAAAAAGTTACAGATTTTTCCTGAACATTATGAAAAGGTAGTGCATTTATGAAAAAAGTTTTTATGACTCAGTGAGTCATTGATACATTGGCAGGTGGCTCAAATTTGGAATTCATAGTGACCAATTGACTCCACTGGGTGCTGACTCCAATGCAAAAATGCTATTATCCTTTGACTGACAGAAGGAGAGCTCACAAGTTCCTTCACTCTTTGGATTTGTCTGATTGATATTGACAACCGGGGAGGGGCTCAAGTTGAGGGCCATAAAATGTCTAAAGATCATAAGGAAAATACAAGAGAAGACCTTTCAAGACGAGGCATTGAATTAAAGATGAATGTCACAATGGCCAGCTAGCTTTCCCCAACATCACCTTATAATATTTCTTCTATAACCATCAGAAAATTTTGGTTAAAAGCAGGCTTGTAAATTGAAAGGCCACAGTGAAGTTACAGAAAGATATTTTCAGATTTTAATTTAAATGTTAATTTTGGACCTAGGCTTAGTACACCCATGCTCTAACTGTCATGAGATCTTTACCATCTCCTAAGATTCTGTGAGTCAGAATACTTTTTGTCATCCTTTAGGTTTACCCCACACCAAAGGGTTATCAAAGAAGTCTGGGGACCCCAAATATGTAATACAGTTATAATAAGAATATTACACAAATCTATTTGAAGTACACACACACACACACACACACATGCATGAATGAGACAGAATAGGTATAAGTATATAGAGACTGAAAGAGAAAAAGAGCCACATGTACACACACGTGCGCACACACACACACACCTCACAAGCTTTTGAAACCTTCATATACTTCTACAAATAGTTGTGGGATTTTTAAGCTTGTAGCTAGAGCTATGATAATACCCTTGAAGACTGGGCATAGATGAACATTTGGGAATGATTTCTATGTGACTCAGATGATGGTAACAATGATGTTACTTGAAGCAATCGTTGAGCTAGAATTTCTTCTCTGGCCCTCCTCACTAGAACTTCTTCTCTGGCTCTGATCACTTACAGAAGATCGAGTAATTTCCCCCAACTTTTTAAGAAAATTTATTGCATTTTTTTGTTTTTTTTTTGTTTTTTTTTTATTATACTTTAAGTTCTAGGGTACATGTGCATAACGTGCAGGTTTGTTACATATGTATACTTGTGCCATGTTGGTGTGCTGCACCCATCAACTCGTCAGCACCCATCAATTCATCATTTATATCAGGTATAACTCCCCAATGCAATCCCTCCCCCCTGTCCCCTCCCAATGATAGGCCCCAGTGTGTGATGTTCCCCTTCCCGAGTCCAAGTGAACTCATTGTTCAGTTCCCACCTATGAGTGAGAACATGAAAAGAAGACATTCATACAGCCAACAGACACATGAAAAAATGCTCATCATCACTGGCCATCAGAGAAATACAAATCAAAACCACAATGAGATACCATCTCATACCAGTTAGAATGGCAATCATTAAAAAATCAGGAAACAACAGTTGTTGGAGAGGATGTGGAGAAATAGGAACACTTTTACACTGTTGGTGGGATTGTAAACTAGTTCAACAATAATGGAAAACAGTATGGCAATTCCTCAAGGATCTAGAACTAGATGTACCATATGACCCAGCCATCCCACTACTGGGTATATACCCAAAGGATTATAAATTATTCTACTACAAAGACACATGCACACGTATGTTTATTGTGGCACTATTCACAATAGCAAAGACTTGGAATCAACCCAAATGTCCATCAGTGACAGATTGGATTAAGAAAATGTGGCACATATACACCATGGAATACTATGCAGCCATAAAAAAGGATGAGTTTGTGTCCTTTGTAGGGACATGGATGCAGCTGGAAACCATCATTCTTAGCAAACTATCACAAGAAGAGAATTTATTGCATTTTTTAAGTAACACTGTTAGAAAGTTATTCCTTTGTTCGTTGCAGCATTGTTTTAACAGATAAAATCAGGAAACAAACAAAATGACCAACAGCAAGAGAATATTGAAATGACCATGGTATATCCATTCAGTATGCATCTGTTAAACACAATGAAGTAGATCTGTCTTCACATAATAATAATGAATGCTCTCCAAAGTATATCGTTAAAGAAAAGTAGCAGGGACAGAATGATGAGTGTGGTTTCATCTACAATATGAGCATAAAAATTTTGGAGAGATACACAAAATATCTGTTCACTGCTTATCTCTGGGGGTTAAGAATGTGAATTTGAGAGGGATGCTGTTATTTTATATTATACCTTTTTCATTTTTTTTGAAATCACATATATAAGTTACTTCCTTTAAAATGAATAAAACAGTAGGTAATTATTTCTTAATATTGAAAACAAATATTTACTCTATGGGTTCAAGTATTAATAGCTAAGCCCCTAAAGAGGTTTAATTTCTAAATACAATTGTTAAATTTGCTTAGATGTAATGTCTACAAGAGCACAAATTATATTTTTTTGGTCCACCAAGAATGAAGTGCAGAGCTTTGATCCTAATATATTTTAGCAATGCTGTTTTAATTCCTTGAAATTGCCATTAGTCCAGAAAGCATTTTTTTCTTCAACAGTGGCACAAGATTTTAAAAATTTGCCCAGCCTGATCTATAGTGAGAATCTAACCCTGGGTGTTTGCATATGGGAAATAAGGTGGGCTTCAAATATTCACTTATTAATATTTCATTTATTTTTGTGTATCTTGGCATGTCTCTGATTATCGTGTTCATATACTCTAACTGTCATGAATACGAAAGGCAATGTCAATTTGCATGCATTCCGACAAGCTATTTGCAGTCCTCCAATCTTGAAGTCAGTTGCATAATTACTTTAAAGATATGTCTGCTTTTAAAATGATCTAGTCAGTCAATCAATAAACTGAAAACTATCTTTAATTTTCACACAGTGCAAAAGGAGAAGCTTAATAAATGACTAATGCATACCCACAAGAAGGAACACAGAGTATGTCTACTTCAGAACATTTGCCCTCTTTTTTCAGATAGGTAGCAGGAACATCTGTTTGTCATGGCATAACGCCATTGGCAAGTGATCTTTCCAGGTTAATTATTGGATGATGTGCAGCCTTTCAGTAATTTGACAGTGCTTCATTTTGAGAGCTTCAAGTAGGCAGATGTTTCCCTGAAGGAATCAGGAAAGTGCAGTGACAACTTCATTGTAGACTGACAAGAATTCAGATCTCTTCTTGTGATAGAATTGCTAGATGAGCTGAAATGTTAGCAGTTTAGTTCTTGAGTGAAATATTGGTAATTAATCATTTGATAGACATAGGAAGAAATAATATTAGAGAGTGTCATTAATCCTTCTGTTAATTAGAACATCAAAACATTCCCATCTTAAAATTCCCCTGAGAAGCATTCCAGATATAACACATTTAAAAGAAAACTTGAGAGAGATGAAAAATAAAATATACATCATTAGTTTAAGTACATATTTGAGAATGTACAAGATTTCTGCAGCAATCGATTTTAACTGTATTCCTTCTCAGTAATATTATTATTACCATTAGCTGTTTGCCAGTAGCTCCAGGCATAATTTTCTTTTTTTACTGCTCACTGGACCCAAGCCCACCCAATTTAGTGTAGTTGGCTGTGGCGCCTCTTCCTTTCTTAAAACACAGGGCTTTCCAATTTCCAAGACTGTTTATGGTATGAGAGTAATTTGAAGCAGGTGTTTAAGCCTCACGCCTATGCTGTGCAACAGAAGGTTTATATGTTTGTCATTATATATTGAGACAGACCACAGCACTTGGAATGACCGTCTGTCACCAAAGCATGCTGTGTGCTGAATGTAAGAGGAATAGGATTTTTCACTGCAAACCCCTTTAAAAGTAAAGGATTCACTCCCCCACCATCGGCATCCTTACTCATTATTGTTTCGGATGAAACCAAAAGAATTATTTTTGTTTCTGTGTTTGCAGACTATTACCAATGGGAGAGCATTAGAATATGGCACAGCATTTCTGCCTGGTTTGTTTACAAAATTGTAAGCCCCGAGTTTGAGAGAGTCTTTAGCCCATGTATTGTCCCCAGAGGAGTAATGTTTTAGCCTATATATTTCCTTCTTTGCTTCACAGCACTAAGCAGTCTGAGTTTTAAGTACTAGTTATCTTTGCAAGAATCTGGGCTCTTAAGTCATTGTTGCCAACTCACATGCCCACAGGGACCAGGAAGATAATGTGAATTAGTGAATCTGGCAGAATAGCAATTGTGGCAAGTTGGAGAGACCATTGCCCATCAGGAGGGAGCAACTAATAGATCTGCTGACTGTTGTGCAGATATGCAGGCCCAGCAACACAGATCTATCAATCTTTCAGAATAAACTTGAAATCTGGATTTTTACATGTTATCACCTAATGTTTAAGTATCGGTATTGCATTAAAAAAATTCAAACAATTACGTAGGTCAAACAAATACATATGTAGTCTGATGTCTGCCAGTTTAGAAAACATTGCTTGACTAATAATCTCCAGGTTCAAATAAAAAATCTTCTTTCAGAATTAATAAGATATTTTTCCCAGGAGGTATCCACACATGACTTATTACAGCAAGAGTTTTCCAACTAGATGTAATCTTATCAATGGCTTGTTAATCATAGTGGTAGTGACGCTGAAGGTGTATAGCTTTCTCTTGTTACTTGGTTGTAGACTCTGAGGTGATGTTCACATTTACTCTTTCATAGATTTCCACATTGTGGCAAAACATGGACTTGAAAAAAAAAAAAATAAGATGGGCTGGAAGTAATCCTGGAACTACAAAGTGGGAGCGGTGCTCAGGAATTTGGGAGATTATCGAAGAATCTATTATTTTAAGAATGACCAGGTAAAACCTCATTCATTTTTTCTCACTGAATATTTATAAGTCTCTACTATGTGTTAGGTACTATTCTGTTTATTTTTTAACAAAGGCCGGGTGTGGTGGCTCACACCTGTAATCCCAGCACTTTGGGAGGCCGAGGCAGGTGGATCACCTGAGCTCAGGAGTTTGAGACCAGCCTGGCCAACATAGTAAAACCCTATCTTTAGTAAAACTACAAAAGTTAGCCAGGTGTGGTGGCGGGTGCCTATATTCCAGCTACTGGAGAGGATGAGGCATGAGAACCTCTTGAATCCGTTAGGTGGAGGTTGCAGTGAACAGAGATCGCACCATTGCACTCCAGTCTGGGTGATAGAGCTAGACTCCATCTCAAAAACAAAACAAAATTTACTGAGTGCCAATTATGTACCAAGCGTCATTCTAGGAAGTGAGAACATAGCCATGAGGGGAAAAAAAAACAGATAATAATCTTTGAACTTATGAGAGTGTGGATGATCATCAATATAACCAATAAAATATATAGTATGTTCTATGTTGATAGGGGGTAAAGAAGAGAAAAGAAGTTAGAAGTAAGGAATGGTGCCACATTCGGGTTTGAGTAACTGGGCTGGTAGAACTACCATTGCTGCAATAGAAAAAGGTTGAAGGAGGAATAGGTTTGGAGAGAAAAAACAGGAACTCAAGTTTGGATATGTTGTGTGTCGGATACCTCTTAGACATTCAGTGGAGACATCAAGTAAGCAGCTGGATTTCAACAGAAATGTCCAAGCTGGAGCTTTAAGCTTGGGAGTGACCAGATGATATATGAAGCCATGAGACTGCAGGGAAATGATCGTAGAAAGCAGGGGAACTCCAAGAGCTGAGCCTGGTTGGTATTTACAATAATTTAGTGATCAATGAATGAGAAAAACCAACAAACAAGACTAGGAAAGAATGAATGGCTGAAGTGGGAGAAAAGTTAGTTTGGAGAATTAGTTTGGAATCCTGGAAGGTATAAAAATTGTCTTGGCAGCACTTTATAAAATTCAGTCTCTGACATTCCACCCCACAACACTGTCTTTCTACCTTTCACTTCCTCTCTCACTCTGTTTCTTTCATGCACATACACACACACGCACCTGCACACACATGTGCATACACACACATGTGTGCAAACACATTTTGATTCGGCTTATCTAGATGGGGGCTAGAAATCAGGTAACTCTGATGCAGGTGTTCATCAACAATGCTTTATCAAACATTGAATTGCCGAATGATAATGAGTGTCCAATGGCCTGCCCAGATGGTTCAGAGTCAGGAAACACAGTATAGGTAACTGAAGGAGAATGAGGGATGAGAAGCTCAGGAGAATAGGACTTATCCAAGCAGTAGATTATTAAAGCTAGGGCACAGTCAATAGCATGGCTGACTTGAGGGAAATGATTTCATTGGGCTCTTTATTTATCCCAGGTATTGAGGGGCAACTCATCCTACATGTGTGGGGGTGGTGGTGATGAGTATTTGCATATGCCAAGGTAGAGCATATGGGACTAGGAGTCACACAGATCATGCTACAGAAATTGTCCCCCAAATCAATAGAAAACCAATCCCAAATCAATGGAACAACAATCAAACTGTACTCTACTGGCTTGAAAGTCTGCTGAAACTGGCTTATACATCTGTTGAATTAATTGTATGAAGGAGAGGATGAAATCTTTTTCATCCATGCTACCCAGCTCTTAGCACAGGGCCTGACGCCACAGGCTGAGTCAGCATTTGTTAAGTTCATGAAGGTAGACACAGATAAATAGACATGGACATATAATTCATTTTTGAGAAGAGCTCACTCTCAAATACTTCACTGCTAATATTTTGTACATGTTTTATAAATTATTTGTCTTTTTTGTAAGATGAGTAGATGTGGTTGATTTTTACATTTTAGAAGAACACTGTGATTTGATTTTTAACTATGATTTTTACAGTTATCAATTACTCTTCACAAAGATTGTTTGTTATTGAGGCAATATCAACCCCGACAGCAAATCCTTGACAGTTCTTTGATTGTAATGGTCTTCTCCATCCACATCAGTGTCACCCTGTGCTGGCAACCCACTTAGCCTGAGGCAGGGAAAACTTCTTTAGAGTGAAAAAACACTGTTAATGAGATTGATGTTCATTTGGACACCAGGGAACTGTGTTCCTAGTTCCCTTTGCACACAATCTGTTCATATTGGATATTTTTTGGTTCTAAACAGAAACATTTTTTTCTCAGCTTCAGGCCGTATACATGATTTGCAGTTCTGATCCTTTTCTGAGTGTCTTGTAGAATAATAACATACTTTACTGCTAAGAGTATCTAATTTTAGTTCATGGAACAAGTCTGTGATGTATTTCTGTTTCTCAAAAGAGCCACTCCCCATACTCTTCAGAAGGTTTCTCTTTATACATTTGACATACTCTTCCTAATTGCTAAATGAAGAATCTTGTTTAATACACTAGGTTCTATATTCTGAGGTTTTACATTTTTCTGTATAATGTCATATTGCCTCGACTATAATTTAAATATTGCCCTTCTACTAAACATAGGTCTTTTTTTAACTATACTTTTGTCTTCAGCATTCCTGAAGCTTCCACATGTTATAGAGAAGCAATCATTATTGTAACCATAAGTCATTTATTAATAACTTAGGAAAATTAGTCTTCACTCAAATGATGTTCATCTCTGGATATTGTTCCAACATCTTTGAGGTCAATCTCTTTTCACAATTTAGGAAAATAAAAAGCAAATGATTAAAAGTAAAATTGCGATATTTGTAAGAGTTACAGGATAAAACACACAAAAGCGGTACTAGCAAATTACTTAAAACAAAGCCATTGACAAGTGAGAATCCAAAAGATAAACCAGGTAACAATAAGGAACATAAAAATTGACAAGGATGAAAACAAAATAATTATTTTAAAAATGAATGATTTGTGCAGAAAGCTCTGTTATGCTATGAATATTTTTTAAAGTAGCCTTACCCATTGGTACATTCCTAATTCATTTTAAGAATCCAGGATAGATTCAATAACAACATAAATTTTATTAAACACAAGATAAAAATGAACAGTATTTGGGCCTTCATTTTGTTCCATATGAAATCTGCATTAAATATTTAAAAATAGTTATTATGAAGTTTTGGCTTTTCATTTTTTATGGATTCATTTTAAGTGTTCTTTCTCAGTTCTAATTATCCTTAAGAAACAAAGGCTTCCCGTATATGTTAAACTTATTTCACTATTTTACTACTCATCAGGGTATATTACTCTCCTCTTTCCCTCACTTCCCTCTCTTCCTGTCAAACAGATGAAATCAATTTTAATATTATATTTTGTTTAATACGGTATATCCAAAATGCCCATAATTTCAACATGTAATTTATGTAAAAATTATTACTGAAATATTTACTTTTTATACTAAATCTTTGAGGTATAGTGTCATTTATACTTACAACACATTTTAAGTTTTCAATAGCTACATGTAGATAATAGTCACAATATTAAACAGCAGTACTTTATAAAGATAACTCTAGCATCAGTATGGACAAAAGAACTGTCTGGAAAGGGGTAGGTGGTAAGGAGCAAGGGAAATGATTACTGCCTTTGCAAGAGTCCAGTCAAGAAAAGATGAGCCATTGAACAAAATAAAGCCAAGGAGGTGAGAATAGTAAGCAGGAGACAGAATTGACAGATGTTCAGGAGGCAGTAATATGCAGTGGATAAGAGCATAGGCTCTGGAGCCACATGTGTTGCTTAGAATCTTGACTCTGTCTCTTTACAGCTATGTCTCCTTGCAAGCTGCTCAGGTTATGTATTCCTTATTGGGTCAAATATAAAATTACAATAATAATACCAGTATGCCCGGAGAGTAGGGAAGTTGTAATTAAATGAGTTAAAAAATATAATACTTTTAGAACATGAACTGGTACCTTTTAGCATTCAATTAATGTTAGTTATCATGATTTAAATTAATAGGATTTGGTGATCAACTGGATATGGCCAGTGGGAGTGATTAGACTTAAGAACTACTCCAAAGCCTAGACAACTGTTCTTATTATAGTCCAAGGAATGGTTTTATAACAGTTCTTTACAGAAATTCTAATTTAATGCTCCATGTCCTTGCTTAACAAATGGATCCTGATGACCAGCACACCAATTCCTTTCTCCTTCCAGGACCATTATATCTGCTAGTCCTTCTGCTGAAAAGGCCCATTGCCCAGCCTCTTCTCAGGTCTCAGTTCAAACAAGGAACGCTTCAAAGAAGACTTCCTTGATCATCCTGCTCTCTATCTCAGCCACCTCCACAGCTCTTACCAAACTCCATATTTACTTTGCCCTGTTATTTATTATCCCTCTAACCCACTGGGATATTATATTATAGCTGTCTGCCTTGTTTATCACTGTGTCCCCACTACCTAGGAACAATCCCTGGAATAAAACTGATGATAAAAAAATAAAGTGTTCAATGAATGAATAAATGTTTGATTTTCTATGCTTTTGGAGAGTAATTTGTGACTCCATTTCTGAGATTATTTTTTATGTTGATCTAACTTAAGGCAGTTTTTCCCATTAGAGTTTTTCTAGGGGGAATAAATTGCCTAGTTGCTCTAAATGGTTTTTGTTTCAGTGTAAGTAGAGTTGGCCTCGCCAGGCTTATTCTAGGTCTAATGGCTTTCAAGTAAATTAGTGACCTAAGGACTAGTTAAGAAATTTGTTGTTTTGTCCCTAACCTAGTTTTTCATCTGTAAGCTTTTTTTATTTTTTTGCTTTGTATCATGTCTGAAGTGTTCTTTCTAAAAACTCCTGCTTTCTCTTGTAATGTCCTACATTTGAGAGAGTTGACAACTTCTTATTATGTTGTCATTCATGATCACAGAAACTAGATAAATCCCAAGGAGCTTGAGATGATTATGGAAGCCTATTAGAATGATTACTCCTATTGTTAAAACTTAGCTTAGAAGATGAACAGTTTTGTTTCTTTTCCTTATCAACATAGGAATGCTTATGATTTTCTTACTCATTTACTCTTATTTTTACTATTAAGTTTATTCTGTAATTTGTCTTAACTCTAGCTATAAACTTTTTCTAGCTTTTAAATATGTTTCAAGTTTAAAGTATAATTTTAATTAATTCATTAAATCAGCAAAAATTCCCAATTGAGAAACATTATACCAGGCATTTAGTAGATGTGACACATGAATAAGAAATCATAGCAAATAATGAGTATTTTAAGAGTGACATGTTCAACTTTACTAGGAGAATTCAGTAGAAGAAGTAATTTCTTTCCAAAAACGATGGGCAATGAAGGAAGTAATGATGGAAGGTTTTATAGAGGAGATGGCTATATTAGACACTGGGGGACTAGTCAAACTCACCAGACAGAGATAGGTTGGATTGCAGAAGACATGAGAGATGACTCTGTTGGAACTCAGGAAACAATACCCCAAATGAAAGCCTCAGAAGCATCCTCAGAAGCAAAGTTTCTCTCTGACCTTCTCCTGACCTTCTGTCTCTCAGCCTCATTCTCCCCTAAGGCTAGCCATAGAAACTAGAATCTCTTTTTTCCAATGTGGGTCATAGAAACCACTTTCCCTTAAAGCCAGCCATAAAACTAAAAATAATACTTGAATTTTCCCTCACCTTTCTGTATAAATCTGGCCTACCTTACTTAACTGTAGGTCATAAAACTCCTATTCCAGAGAGGGTTTTGCCCCATACCTAGAAGGAAAGAATGCTGCACAGAGAGGTCAAGAAAAGTCTAAAGAGACAGGACTTTCTGGACTGCTCCCCTACCCCAATCAATCTATTACTACTATATCAATACCCTTTTTGTCCAATCACATTTTTACATGGCTGTCTCTTCTTCATTAAACCTAAGCATAAAATCTGATGGCTTCCCTTGTGTCTTTTAGTTTTCTTTCTAAAGGCTCCCATGTCAAGTAAAACCATAATTAAACAAATCTGATATGCTTTTTTCTTGTTAACCTGTCTTTTGTTACCAGAATATTGGCCCTAACCCACACGACGCGAGTGAGAGGAATTGTCACCTTTCTGCCGCTACAGATCAAAGGAGTAAATAGAAGACTTGAGGTAGGAATATCATGTTAAATTAAATCAACGGAAAAAGTCCTATTGGCTATATGGAGTAGAGGATAAGGACCAATATGAGGCACCTCTGGAAGGAGAGGTTGGAAGCTGGTTGTGAGGTACGCAAATAGCATATCCTCACACATTATTTATTGGATCATTGAAAGCTAATATACTCTGGGCTGATCCACTCAGTTATTTATGGTGTTGCTCTATTTGCCTGACATGTCCTTATGATTCCATTTTGCTTTGAGGATCTCAGAAGTATAAATAACTCTTAATAATGATCAGGAAAAAGATAAAAAGGAAAGAGAGAGGCTATATCTAGCTTGTACAGGAATTTACATCTAACCTTGTCACCAATTTGGTTATTTGGTTTATATATAGAATGGATATTTGGGTTTGACCAAAAGGATAAATTTGACAGGAAAAAATGTACAGTCTTGTATTTAGTTCATAAAAAGTTGCACAGTGCAGGATAGGTTTGACAGTAGACCATGGAAAATGGAATTTATTTGACAATACATAATTAGATAAGGAGTAATGTCATGGCTGAAAAACAATAAAAAATGTAGTTTAACCTACTGAAATTTCAGCAGGTACATTAACTGAAATGTGTACTATATTCTTAAATGATTTGATGGACAAAAAGGTTAAAATTAATTTTAGAAAAACTTGACAGTTAAACATATTCACATATAATTTTAGTGATGTGTTTAGTTAAGAATATGGAACCCCTCAATGCCCAATCTATAGTAAACTGGCCTGTTTGGTTCACTCATACCTGCTGAAAAAGAGAAAAAACAAAACAAAACAAAACCCCAAATACTATTTAGATATGGAAAGTTTTTAAACTTTGAATTCTGACTGATTTCAGGTGTGTAATTTTAAGTACAGCAACTCCTGAGTTTATTTCTTCTAGGGATGCCCTACAGTTGAAAGAGTTGATTAGCTTTTGTTGTGCTGTTATTCATGATCACAGAAACTAGAAATATAAATCCTAATGATGTAGAAATGGGTATTGAAGCCTATTTGTAAAAGATCTTTTCTATCTCCCTCAGGATTGTTGGGATAACTCATAAAAACATAAAAACATTGTGACATTCCCAAATATACAAGGTTTTCTGATTCACAAAGAGGCCATTTGTGTCTCTTCCTTTGCCTCTCCTATCTTTGGAGAGTCAATAAGGTTACCAAGGTTATATTCCTACATACTGAGTGGGCCTTTTGTGAATGTCCCTCCCTTCCCTATCAAGTTTGCTCAAAAAGAAACAAATATTGAGTGGCTCCCACAATGGGATCTGGGGATTACCTTCATAAGACACAACCAGAGTAGTTGTAACAAAACAGAGATCCTTTCAGGCTTGCTGAATCGAAATTATTAGAGGTAGGATCAAGGGATCTATATTTTCAACAAAAGATCCAGTGATTATCAGCTGGGGGAGATTTTGTCCCCAGGCCCTGAGGACATTTGACAGTGTCTGCAGACATTTATGGTGGTCACAACTGGGGCAGGACAGGTGTTGGGAGGCAGGGGTGTGCTACTGGTATGCTGTGGGTAAAGGCCAGAAATAATGCTAAACTTCCTATACTGCAAAGGACAGCACCTCTCCCACCTCCTCAAGACAAGCAATAACCCAGCCCAAACTGTCAATGGTGATGAAGTTGAAAAACCCTGTTACACACAGGAGAGTTTAAAAGCTGCTTTCCTAGCATGTGTCATCTGTCTTTGGCATTTACCCTCAGTTATTTTTAAATTTATTCATATATTCCTTTCCAACACATTTAAAAATGCTCGTTACTATAAAGGTAGAAAAATACAGAACTTTAAATAAAATATTGGAATTGGGATTAGTTACTTTGGGCTCATTTCTGGGTCTCTTTTAAAAAAATTTCCTCAAATTTTGAGTTAATTTTTCCACTGAAAAAATAGGAATCAAGATGAGATTCCCATCTCTCTGCTGCTTCTTTTCACACATTGAAAAACTGTCTTAACTTGAACTGGCTAAGAGGTTAATCTGACTTTAAGAAGAGTCAATTTTATAGAATATTTTTAAAAATATAATTTAGTTTTATTGTGTTCAAGGCAATAGAGATATTTTGCTGATGAAATTCAGGAAGGAAGGGATGAACTATATATTTTTAAGAACTTGTTTTTACACACAGATAACAGTCACTTGTAATTAGCAGTTCACTGAATGCAAACACTGCTGTTAAAGTGGTGATTGAAATAGCAGTTGTCTTTTACTCTTCAGCAGAAGAATTTTTTTCCTTTGCACTATTGATTTGCTGACAAATCTATTTTATATTATAGTGGCATAAGGGTAAAATCTGCCCGGCACTTCTAAAATACCATAAATTCTTACAGCCCTTAAAAATAAAACACAACATCACTTTGCTTTCGTTAAGCCAAAGGATTAGTATAATATAACAATCGCCCTTGTTACATGTTTAAACCTGAATTTAAATTTAACTTCATAAGGTATCTTCAGCAGATGTTCTCTCTCATAATCATTTCTATGGTGACTTTCAGTTCTGGAAAGCCTTGAATCTCTAATGAAAATTTTTCAAAGTAATAAGATGGAAAAGAAGCACTAAAATATGCTTGGAGATAGAAATTGATATCATTTTGGCTAAATGTATCAGGTTAGAAGTTGCCCTAGTTACTGATTGCTGCTATTAGATATTCCCCTTGCACAAGGATAGCCAGTTATTGGTTTTTTCACATTTGAATTTCTTTTACAGTACTTCATTGTCTCTGTTGTGGATCTTTATCTCAGCCGTGAAAATTCAGGGTAATAGGAATGACCTGCTATTCTGATATCTGCCTAGTGTCTTGCTTAATTTACTTACCCCTGTGAACCTAGAAACTATTAGAATATACTGTTCATGGAATGCATAAAATTAACATGTCCCATTGTGCTTTGATATTGTTGTAGTGACAATATATTTCAGCCACTGTTGATGATGAATTAATTTACCTTAAATAATGCATTTCAAAATTTTGGTTCCTGTCATCTTGATTTCATTTATATATGAATATCTATGCATTCTTATGGCAACAAACATATGCATAGGTCACTAGTTAAATAATAGAGGCAAATTTTCAGCAATACAGAAAAAAATAAATTAATGCATTGTACTTATATTTGTCATTGTATTGAAGCCTTTAACAAGTTTAAGAACTATCCTACACATTAATTTTGAGAGTTTCCAATTTGATTGGGACTGGACCTTGGAAGTAGATGCCAAACAAATAAACAAGCACAGATATGGAACTGTAATTAAATTATTATTATTTTTTTTAATCTACAGTGTTCCTTTTCAACTAGGGTGCTGTAATTCAATGCAGCTCTAATGCTAACCACCCAGAGCTAGTGTCAGATTCTACTGTCTAAAGGGCATAGTCCCTGGTAGGACTACCCTTATGCTAGATGCTAGTCACAAATTCTAGGGGTCTCCAGAACTTGCATTTCTGACCAAGTGGCCACCAATTAGGGAATTCCCACAACCCCCTGCAAGCTTGATAATTCACAAAAATGACTCACAGAATTCAGGAAAATGCTACATATATGATTACAATATAGCGAGATCTAGAAGGGTATCAAATATTGAGCTTCCATGCCCTCAGTTAGGCATGCATTTGGTGTTCTCTACCCTCCTGATGCATTGTGTGTTCACTGACCAGGAAGCTCCACTGAGCTTCAGTGTCCAGAGTTTTTACTGGGATCTCAGTACATAGACATGATTGATTAAATCATTAGCCACATGATTGAATTCAACCTCCAGGTTAAGGAGGTTGGAAGTTCCATCCCTCTAATCACATAATTGGTCTTTCTGTTGACCAGCTCCTATCCTGAGGCTATCTAGGTGCCCAGATAAGTTACTTCATTAGCATAACAGAGATGCTACTATCACTCAGAAAATTCCAAGGGTATTTGAAACTCCTTGCCAGAAACCTAATGCAAATATCAGACTAATTACTTATTATACCACACACAAGTATCATAAATAAATAGTATTATAAATAAAGAAAGAAAATATTAATTCAGTGCTTACTATGTTTTAGCTGCTATTGAGCAGTAAACAAATTAAACCAAACAAAAATTTACCTATAAGAGTTTTCTATCTAGTGGATGGTTAGGGTTGGGTGGGGACATACACAATAATTAAATAGGAAAATTTTACAGCATAGGAAGAGCTGTGGAGTATTAACAGTAGGGGAGACTAGAGAGTGTCTGGGTTGTGGAGCTGCTATTTTAAATTGTGTGATCTATTTGAGAAGCTGCCTTCTGTGTTCTACAAGTAACAAGTGAATGAGCTATGGAAGTATCTGAGAGAAGACTGTATTAAGCAGGTGTTTGCACTGTACAAAGACTTTGAGACAGGAGCATACTTAAATTTTGAAATAACAGCAAGAAACCAAATGTGCCAGATAGCTTTTTAAATGTTGACTGAATTTGTATAAAGGTTATGGTAAATACTCAGGATAAAATCAATATGATATAAAATGCTGTGAAAATGCCAATGCTAACAACAGAAGAAAAACTTTTTTTTTAGAATGTAAAGCCACTTAGGTTAAATCAGTGACAACTGAAGAATAATAAAGTTAAAAATTTATCTTGGAGGCCACTGGCTTTAGAAATTTTTTAGGCTTTGTGTCATCCATTTTTCTTAGCCATGGCAGTGACTTCTAATATAGTTTTTATATAGGGAACTATCTAGATTTAAAAGCTTTGACAAGTAAGTTCTTGTAAAATACATTATTATTATTATTACAAATCTTTGTAAAATAAGTTATTATTATTATTACAAATCTTGTTTACTTTTATAAATCAGAATTTGTTTTTCTAAAACTCTGGGCTAGAAAATGAGAAAAACTAAGATTGGATCAGAAATTCTGATCATATATAAATAAAACCTGCATGAAAATTTCCTGGTCCAACATTTGTAAAGCTTAAGGTATTCCCATAATGTTAAAATATGCTACTCTTTTGGGCTTATTTTTTAGACAATAATAATTCTACTGGCTATTCTTTGACTCTTTTTAGTTGGTGAAAATAAATGGATATTCCTCAAACATGTGTATTATTATTTTCAGGTTTTATCTAGTTATGCATGTGATATATGAGTTTAAAGCGTTTGGAGTAAGCAAAGTATTGAGGAAACTCACCACGTTAGGAAATTTCCCCTCCCGCATATGTTACCTTTTGCATAGAATTAAAACCTATTCATATTCTGCTCCAAGTTTTCGTGCCATGTATTTTTCTCCATTGCTACAAATAAGCATGTTGTCAAACAAGTACCCTCCTACAATATACATTGACTTTACTATCACACGTGATCACTATTATTACTAATATTTTAACATGATGAACCAAAGTTACATATTAGGTGCATGTTTAAAGCAGTCATTTTTAGAGGCTACATTTCAACAACTAGAATCAGAAAGTTTTGGTCCTTTGCTTTTAAAATGACTTTTCATGGAGGCAGCATATGCACATTCTTTAAAGACATTCTAGAAAGTCTTGTCTTCATTTCTGGAGAATAAGTTTGACTTGTGAAAATCATCTGGAAAAAATCAGAGTCAAGTGACTTAAATAGGAGTGGAGGGTGGTTTAATAAATTCTACCGTGGTATTAAAATACAAAAATAAAAGGATTTAGCAGGCTTTGTTACATGGCTTTTAAGTTGGCTCAAAATAGGTTTCCAAAATGGTTTGAACTTGGCATTGTTTTTTGATGAGCTTAGACTCTCCTGTAGTTAATGCTCTGAAAAATATAAGTCTTTCAAGTGTGATGTTATGGTGTTTTATTAAAATTATCGGACATTCCTTTATAGTCAGAATGAGTTTTATCAGCATGACATAAGAGGTACACTTCACAAAGATATTTACACTAATAAGTCTAATCTTGATGAATTTTAAAAGTGGTTATTTCTTCTATGGGACAGTAGTTCTAGTAATGACAATGAATTCTTTGATGACAATTCATATTTTTAAACAGCATGTATATAATTATGTACTTAGCAGAAGTATTTCTTGTTTTAGAAGGTGTTTAATTTCAATCAGTTGATTATGTTGATCATTAGTTTGAAGAGTGCCACTTTTTACTCATTTTTCTTAAAGGTATATGTCTAGGTATCTATTTGACTACATATTGGGGTCATTAAGACTCAATGGGTAAGAGAATTTCATTTAAATAGGTGTTTTTATTTTATTTTATTTAGAAAAAGTTTGCTTCCATATAATTTTTACTGAGGCACAGATTTGTTTTATTCCTGCTCTTTGCCGGGTAGTATACCAGGTAGTGCCTGGGAGAGAAAATGATCAAGGTGCATTGGGTTCATTGGAGAAGCTTCCATTAAATCTAGGAAATAACACAAGGGCACACTTGACTATACTGTGGTGTCAACAACTGTCATTTCCCACACAAATATACTGCTGTAGGCACCAGAGAAGGAAGAGAGAATATCTAATTGATAACATTGAGAAAGGCTTGATATTGGCCTTGATAAATAGAGTATATTTTTATGAGATTTACAAGTCTATGAAGAAGTATAAGGGAATAGGTGAGTTCAGAGAATATAAGAGTCATTTGGATAACTATGACAAGGTTGATGAGATGACAGCTTAAGATATTAGGGATATATCAGAAGTTAAGATTGGTAAAATAATTTGGGTCAGTGTTGTGGAAGACCCTGCTTACCAAACATGGAATAGATTAGGCATTGTAGAAAACTGAATTTTTGATAGCATTAGAGTTGTGCTTTGAAAAGATACATATGATAACAGGATACATTGGAACAAGGAGAGACTGGAGGCAAAGAGAGAGTTAGGTAGAATTTTGAAAGTTAATGCATTTCTGGACAAAGGCAGTAGCTACCACAATGAAAATTTTCAGAGCTGGATTAATCAGTGTTAAACTGGACATGAAAGGCCACAAGGAACAATTACATAGATTTAGAGAAAGCAATGGATAGATGTATCTTGATGTGATGATGTGATATTTTTACCAATCTTGAGAGTAGGTCTGCATATTGATTACTTTTAAGAAAGGCTTGAGGATCCCCCTCAGGTTTTGGTTCAGGCTTGTAAGGAGCTTGGAAGTTACCATTCCACCCTTCAACAAGTAAAAAGCCAAACAAACAAACAAAGAAACAAACACTACTTAGATCTCTCAAGGAAGTAAGGCCCCAGGGCAAATTGCCCCCGGAAATGGAGAGAGATGGGCTGATACAAAGAATTATAACTTACCAGAGCAGAAAACTCATATGCAAAACCTCTGTAAGAACCAGTTTTGTGGTAGGAAAACCTGACTTGTAATTATAGAGTTGTTAAAAAGCCCAGAATAAACCATTTGAGAGTTAAAAACTTCAGGAAGATCCATTCATCGGGAGGCTTCCACAGTTTTATGTTTTATTACTAGGAAGTTCTACCAGGTTCTCATAGGAGAACAGTTTCTTAATGCTTCTGGCAAGGAGATAGGAAAAATAAAATAATTTGAATATATGTTAGAATATTCTGTTTTTCCTAACAAGGCCTGCCTTCAGGAGAAACTATTTTATCAGAGTTTAACCAACTAGGATCTTACCAGAGCTTAACCTATCTGGGGAAAGGGAAATACCCAACTTCAATTGTTTTCTTGCCATCCTGTCCAGCCTAAGTGGATTCCAAGGGAAGAACTAAGAAGCACTGGTGAAATTCATAGTCCAGGGGCACAGGCTTACCAAAAACCTGAGACCTAATCACAGGACTATAGAAAATTTCCTCTCCCCCTGTACTCCTTACCACCCCATTATTAAAGGTTTGTTTTACTGTAGTAAAAATGAGTATAACTGATATCCTAAAAATAGCAGAGAAAATGGAATCATATAAAATTCTCAACTGAAACCACAAAAGGCAAAAAAAAAAAAGTGTGAAAGATGAAAATAGAAACAAAGAACAAAGACTGCAACTAGCAAACAGTTATAACTATGGCAGATATCAACCTAATTATATTCATAATCACTTTCAAAATCGATAGTCTACATACCTCAATTAAAAGACAGAGGTTGTCATAGTCGATCAAAAAGCAAGACCTAACTATATGCAGTCTATGAGAAACCTAATTTGAATACAAATACACATACAGATTAAAAGTAAAGGGATGGAGAAAGGTATATTACGAGCTAAAAGGTTTTTCCCCCCAAATTAATATAGTAAAATCTTAAACTTCAATGTAATGGTATTAATAGGTAGGGCTGTTTAGGGGTAATTATAAGGGGGAGCCCTCATAAATTCAATTAGTGTTCTTGGTTTTTTTTGTTTGTTTGTTTTGAGACGGAGTCTTGCTCTGTTGCCCAGGCTGGAGTGCCATGGAAAGAGCTCTCTAGTCTTTTTTTTCTGTCATATAGTAAGAAGACTATAGTCTGCAACCCAGATGGGGGCCCCTACCAGCACCAGACCATTCCGACACCTTGATTTCAGATTTCTAGCCTTCAGGACAGTGATAATTCAATTTGTATGGTTTATAAGCTACCTAGTATATGGTACTTTGTTATAGTACCTCAAACTGACTAAGACATAAATTAGTACTGAAAATTAGGAGTGTTGCTGTAAAAAAATACCCAAAAGTGTGGAAGTGATTTAGAAAGTGGGTAATTAATAGAGATTGGAAGAGTTATGAAGTATGTGCTAGAGAAAGTCTATGCCATGGACTTTTAAAGGTGATTCTGCTGAGAGTTCAGAAAGAAAAAAAGAGAGTTGTGCAGGAAGTCTCTGCCTTCTAAGAGAATACCTAAGTATCCATGAACAGAATGTTGATGGAAATATAAATTTCTAACAGCCATTCTGATGAGATCTGAGACAGAAATGAGGAGCATGTAATTGAACAATGGAGAAAACGTGATTCTTGCTATATAGTGGCAAATAATTTGGCTGACTTGTGTTCATGTTATAGCATTTTGTGGAAAGTAGAAACTGCACTGGTATTGGATATGGAGCTGAGATTTCTAAGCAAAGTGTAGAAGGAGTTGCTTGGTTTTTCATGACTCCTTATGGTAAAATACAAAAAGAGAGAAATAAATTGCAGATAAAACTATTAATGAAAAAGGATCAAATCTTAAAGATTTGGAAAATTCTTAGCCTGTTTGTACTGCAAAAAAATAAACAAGGATGTTTGAAATAGTAAAGGTGTGGCCAAGTGGCCATTTGATGAGGAGATTAGCATGGATGTGAATCATTGACTGAATCAACCATTTCAACAAAAATCAGAAATAGAGAGTGGAACTATTTTCCAGGAGAAACTAAAAGAAACAGAGAAGATAGGACAAAATTGAAGAAGACTATTGATATTCTTAGACTCTGTGCAGTACCAGATCATAGAACTATTCATCTGCAAATATATGTTTCAAGACAAGGGAAGAAGGGCTTTGAAGGAGATTCAGAGATTATCAGGGTTACCACTCCCACTATAGCTTCAGAATGCACAGGCCCAAATGGCAGGGTTGCCTCCACTTCAGTTGTGGAGTATGGGACCAATACTCAGCTGAGCCGAGGGTGTGGTGCTGCCTGGAAGAATCCTAAGGGTGTAACCCCTGTACCAAACAGGAAACTACAGAATAAGCAGGTCCTCTGAAGAGAGCCACAGTATGGCAGCTCCCTGCTGGCTGTGGGGGTGATGTAGCAAGAATGAAAGGAAGTAAAGTACGTTTGGAAGAGCGCCAAGTAGGTAACTTGAGAGATCCAAGGGCTCCATCCAACTCTCGACTTGGGCATTTATACATTGGCATAATTCTGGGGTTTTGCGGCTCTCCTACCTTGATTTTTCCTTGGGGTGGGTTGTTGGCAGCGCTTGGGAGGGACCACATGCACAATGTATTTACTAAAGTTGTGTGTATGCTCATTTGAGGCATTTTTCCCTTTCTAGTCAAGTGTTCCTAAAGGAATGTCATATACCAGTTAAACTGCCATTTTGCCTCTTGAGCCCACTCACCCAACACCTGAGATCTTACTGGACTACCGCTAATCACCAGTTTCAGGTGTTTTCTATCTACTGTGAGACGGACTTTCCTGGCACCAGCTGCAACCAATTATTATTTTAGAGTGACAGTTTAACAACAGCCTGACCTTCACCTGATGGTTGCCTCACGTTCCTGGGAAGGCAAGCCTCTCTGCCCTGCTCATGTCTGCCTAGCTACCTACTATAATAGGACCTCTTTTCCAGTGGACCTGGTGGACAGAGTATGGAGTCAAAGAGGATATTCTCAAACCTTCAGATCTCAGGTAGTTGCCTTGGCTTGCTTTGGACTCATCATGCCTTCCTGTTTTCCTAATCCTCCCTTTTGGAATAGAAATATCTGTCGTGTGCCTATTCCGACACTGTATTTTGGAAGCATATAACTTGTTTGGTTTCATAGGCTTGCAGATGGAGGGAAGTATTGCCTCAGTATAAATCATACCTTGAGTCTCATCCATATCTAATTTAGAAGATATTTAGAGGAGACATTGGAATTAGACTTTGAAATTGATTCTAGAAAAATTCCAGACTTTTTGGGGTGATGGGATGGAAAGAATGTATTTTACAAGCTTGAATGACATAAATTTGGGAGTTCCATGGGTGGAATGTTATGTATTGAATGTTTAAGTGCTCTCAAAATTTATATGATAAAATCCTAACCCTCAATGTGGTATTAGGAGATGGGGTTTTTGGAGATAATTAAGTTGTGAGAGAAGAAAGCTTTCTAGTCCTCTTTCCATCATGTGAGGATGCAACAAGAGACTGCAGTCTGCAACCTGGAAGAGAGCCCTCATGCTGATACCCAGATCTTGGACTTCAAGCCTCCAGAACTATAAGAGATAAGTTTTTGTTGTTTATAAACCACTCAATCTATGGTACTTTGTTATAGCAACCTGAACTAACTAAGACACCATGTTAACACTAATTAAAAGAAAGAAGGAGTAGTTATACAGATGTCCTCTGGTATCCAAGGGGGATTGGTTTCAGGACCCACTGCAGATACCAGCATCCACAGATTCCCAAGTGCCCTGTATAAAATGGTGTAGCATTTGCATATAACCTACACAATCCTGTATTTTTTAAATCATCTCTAGATTACTTACAATACCTAGTAAAATATAAATACTATATAAATAGTTATACTATATTATTTTTATTATTTTTATTGCTGTATTGCTATTTTTTATTCCTTTTTGGGAATATATATATATTTTATTTACCATGAGTTATTGGGGTACAGGTGGTATTTGATTACATGAATAAGTTCTTTAGTGGTGATTTTTGAGATCCTCGTGCAGCCATCAACCAAGCAGTATACAGTGAAACATATATGTTGTCTTTTATCTCTCACTGCACCCCTACTCTTCCCACCAAGTCCCAAAGGTCCATTATATCATTCCTATGCCTTTTGTCCTCATAGCTTAGCTGCCACGTATCAGTGAGAACATACGATGTTTGGTTTTCGATTCCTGAGTTACTTCATTTAGAATAATAATCTCCAATCTCATCCAGGTCATTGCAAATGCTGTTCATTCATTCCCAAAAAGGAATGGCCAAATAATATTCCATCATATATATACATATATTCATATATATAGAATATATGTATATATATGTATTTATACACATAAGTATATATATGATGGAATATATGTGTATATATAAAGTGGTGTCACATTTGCATATAACCTACACAATCCTTCTGTATATTTTAAATCATCTCTACATTACTTATAATACCTAATAAAATATAAATATTGCATGAATAGTTTTATATATAAATAGATCTATCTATCTATCTATCTATCTATCTATCTATCTATCTATCTATCTATCTATATCCACTCATTGATTGATGGGCATTTGGGTTGGTTCCAGGATTTTGCAACTGTTTATTGTGCTGCTATAAACATGCATGTGTAAGTATCTTTTTTTCAATAATGGTTTATTTTCCTCTGGGAAAATCCCCCTGCAGTGGGATTGCTGGATCAAGTGGTAGTTCTACTTTTGGTTCTTTAAGGAATCTCCATAATGGCTGTACTAGTTTAAATTCCCACCAGCAGTGTAAAAGTGTTGCCTGATCGCTGCATCCATACCAACATCTTTGGTTTTTTGATTGTTTGATTATGGCCATTCTTGCAGGAGTGAGGTGGTGTCACATTGTGGTTTTGATTTGCATTTTCCTGATCATTAATGATGTTGAGCATTTTATTATATATTTGTTGGCCATTTGTATGTCTTCTTTTGAGAATTGTCTATTCATGTCCTTAGCCCACTTTTTGATGGGACTGTTTGTTTTTTTTCTTACTGATTTGTTGAGTTTAGTTGTAGTTTCTGGATATTAGTGGTTTGTCAGATGTATAGATTGTGATGATTTTCTCTCACTCTGTGGGTATCTGTTTACTCTTCTGACTATTCCTTTTGCCACACAAAAGCTCTTTAGTTTAATTAGGTCCCAGCTATTTATCTTGGTTTGTATTGCATTTGCTTTTGGGTTTTTGGTCATGCAATCCTTGCCTAAGCCAATGTCTAGAGGGGTTTTTCCAGTGTTATCTTCTAGAATGTTTATAGTTTCAGGTCTTAGGTTTAAGTCCTTAATCCTTCTTGGGTTGATTTTCTATAAGGTGAGAGATGAGAATTCAGTTTCATTCTGCTACATGTGGCTAGCCAGTTATTCCAGCAGCATTTGTTGAAAAGGGTTTCCTTTCCCCACTTTATGTTTCTGTTTGCTTTGTCAATGATCAGTTGTGTCTGTAAGTATTTGGGTTTATTCCTGGGTTCTCTGTTCTGTTCCATTGGTCTATGCGCCTATTTTTATACCAGTACCATGCTGTTTTGGTGATTATGGTTTTACAGCATAGTTTGAAATTTGGTAGTGTGATGCCTCCAGAATTGTTCTTTTTGCTTAGTCTTGCTTTGGCTATGCAGGCTGTTTTTTGGTTCCATGTGAATTTTAGAATTGTTTTTTTTCTAATTCTGTGAACAACGATGGTGGTATTTTCATGGGGATTGCATTGAATTTGGAGATAGCTTTTGGCATTATGGTCATTTTCAAAATACTGATTCTACCCATCCATGAGCATAGGATGTGTTTTCATTTGTTTGTGTCACTTATGATTTCTTTCAGCAGTGTTTTGTAGTTTTCCTTGTAGAGGTCTTTGCACTCCTTTGTTAGGTATATTCCTAAGTGTATCTTTTATTATTATTTTATTTTATTTCTTTTTTTTGGCAGCTTTTGTAAAAGGGGTTGAGTTCTTCATTTGATTCTCTATGTGGTCATTGTTGGTGTATAGAACATCTACTGATTTGTGAACATTAATCTTGTATCCAGAAACTGGCTGAATTCCTTTATCAGTTCTAGGATCTTTCTGGAGGAGTCCTTAGGATTTTCAAGTTAAACAATCATATAGCCAACAAAGAGGGACAGTTTGATTTCCTCTTTACTGATTTGGATGCCTTTTATTTCCTTCTCTAGTCTGATTACTCTGACTAGGACTTCCAGTAATCTGATGAAGAGGAGTAGTGAGATTGGGCATCATTGCGTTCTTCCTATTCTTCGAGAGAATGCTTTGAACTTTTCCCCATTCAGTGTTATGTTGGCTGTGGGTTTGTCAAAGATGGCTTTTTTTTTGGGGGGGGTTATTTTTTTTTAATTATTTTTTATTTTTTTTTATTATA
>NW_012116788.1:1051995-1067672 GCF_000951035.1 Colobus angolensis palliatus | reverse complement strand
CCAGAGGTGGAGTCTACAGAGACAGGCAGGTTTCCTTGAGCTGCTGTGAGCTCCACCCAGTTCAAGCTTCCCAGTGGCTTTGTTTACCTACTTAAACCTCAGCAATGGTGGGCACCCCTCCCCCAGCCTTGCTACTGCCTTGCGGTTAGATCAGACTGCTGTGCTAGCAATGAGGGAGGCTCCGTGGCTGTGGGACCCTCCTGACCAGGTGTGGGATACAATCTCCTGGTGTGCCTGTTTGCTCAAAGTGCAGTATTGGGGTGGGAGTTACCCGATTTTCCAGGTGTTTTGTGTCTCAGTTCCCCTGGCTAGGAAAAGGGATTCCCTTCCCCCTTGCACTTCCCAGGTGAGGCGATGCCTCACCCTGCTTCAGCTCTCGCTGGTCGGGCTGCAGCAGCTGACCAGCACCGATTGTCCGGCACTCCCTAGTGAGATGACCCCAGTACCTCAGTTGAAAATGCAGAAATCACCGGTCTTCTGTGTCGCTCATGCTGGGAGTTGGAGACTGGAGCTGTTCCTATTTGGCCATCTTGCTCCAACACTCTTCGCTTGGTGACAGGGGATAGTCTCACCGCTTGGCGATAGGCAATCCATAGATGGCTTTTATTACATTAAGCTATGTCCATTGTATGCCGATTTTGCTGAGTTTTAATCATAAAGGGATGCTGGACTTTATCGAATGCTTTCTCTGCATCTATTGAGATGATCTTGTGATTTTTGTTTTTAGTTCTGTTTATGTGGTGTATCACATTTATTGACTTGCATATGTTAAACCATCCCTGCATCCCTGGTATGAAACCCACTTGATCATGGTGGATTTTCTTTTCGCTCTGTTGTTAGATTTGGTTAGCTAGTATTTTGTTAAGGACTTTAGCATCTATGTTCATCAAGGATATCGGTCTCTAGTTTTCTTTTTTGGCTGCATCCTTTCCTGGTTCGGGTACTGGGGTAATACTGGCTTCATAAAATAAGTTGGGGGGAGGGGTGTTCCTTCTTTGTCTGTCTTATGGAATACTATCAAAATGATTGGTACTAATTCTTATTTGAAAGTCTGGTAGAATTCTGCTGTGAATTGGTCTGGTCTTGGGCTTTTTTTTTTTTTTTTGGTAATTTTTAAATTATCATTTCAATCTCACTGCTTGTTATTGGTCTGTTCAGATATCTAATTCTTCCTGATTTAGCACCTGCATCAAAAAGTCTGAAAGAGCAGGAGGAGGGTTATATTTTTCCAGGAATTTGTCCATCTATTCTAAGTTTTCTGGTTTGTGTGCATAAAGGTGTTCATAGTAGCCTTGTGTGATCTTTTGTATTTCAGTGGTGTCAGTTGTAAAATCTCCTGTTTCATTTCTCAGTGAGGTTATATGGATTTTCTCTCTTCTTTTCTTGGTTAATCTTGCTAATGATCTGTCAATTTTATTTATCTTTTCAAAGAATCAGATTTTTGCTTCATTTACATTTTGTATTTTGTTTGTTTGTTTCAATTTCATATAGTTCTGCTCTGATTTTGGTTGTTTCCTTTCTTCTGCTGGGTTTGGATTTGGTTTGTTCTTGTTTCTAGTTCCTTGAGGTGTGACTCTAGATTGTCTGTGCTCTTTCAGACATTTTGATTTAGGTGTTTAGGGCTATGAACTTTCCTCTTAGCACCACCTTAATTGTATCCCAGAGGTTTTGATAGGTTGTGTAATTATTGTCATTCAGTTCGAATCATTTTAAATTTCCATCTTGATTTTGTTTTTGACCTAATGCTTATTTAGGAGCAAGTTATTTAATTTCCATGTATTTGCATGGTTTTGAATTTCCTCTAGGACAAGATTTCCAGTTGTATTCCACTGTGGTCTAAGAGAGTGCTTGATATTTCACTTTTCTTAAATTTATTAAGGCTCATTTTATGACCTATCATATGGCCTATCTTGGAGAAAGTTCCATGTGCCATTGAATAGAATGTGTATTTTGTGGTTGTTGGATGAAATGTTCTGTATATATCTGTTAAGTCCATTTATTCCAGGGTATAGTTTAAATCCATTGTTTCTTTGTTGACTTTCTGTCTTGAATACCTGTCTAGTGCTGTTAGTGGAGTATTAAAGTCCCCCACTATTACATTGTTTCTGTCTATCTCATTTCTTTGGTCTATTAGTAATTGTTTTTATAAATTTGGGAGCTCTAGTGTTAGGTGCATATATGTTTAGGATTTCCATATGTTCCTGTTAGACCAGGCCTTTTATCATTATATAATGTTCCTCTTTGTCTCTTTTAACCACTGTTGCTTTAAAGTTTGTTTTGTCTGATATAAAAATAGCTACCTCTGCTTGCTTTTGATATCCATTTGCATGAAATGCCTTTTCTCATCCTACCCCTTTACTTTAAGTTTATGTGAATCCTTATGTGTTAGGTGTGTCTCCTGAAGACAGCAGATCGTTGGTGAGTTCTTATCCATTCTGTGGTTCTGTATCTTTTAAGTGGAGCATTTACCCCATTTATAATCAATGTTAGTATTGAAATGTGAGGTACCATTGCATTTATCATGCTCTTTGTTGCCTGTGTACTTTGCTTTGGTTTGTTTTTTAACTTGTATTTTTGTTTTATAGGTCCTTTGTGATTTGTGCTTTAAAGAGATTCTGTTTCAATGTGTTTCCAGGATTCAAGATTTAGAGTTTCTTTTAGCAGTTCTTGTAGTGGTGGCTTGATAAAGGCGAATTCTCTTAGCATTTGTTTGTCTGAAAACGACAGCTTCTTTCCCTCATAAATGATGCTTAGTTTTGCTGGATACAAAATTCTTGTTTTGTTTTGTTTTCTGTTTTTTGGAGGGCCCCAACCCACCCTTCTAGTTTGTAGGGTTTCTGCTGAGAAACCTGCTGTTAATCTGATAGGTTTCCTTTGTAGGTTATCTGTTGCTTCTGTCTCATACCTCTTAAGATTCTTTCCTTTGTCTTAACTCTGGATAACCTGATGACAATATGCCTAGGTGAAGATCGTTTTGCGATAAATTTCCCAGGTGTTCTTTGTGCTGTTTGTATTTGCATGTCTAGGTCTCTAGCAAGGCTGGGGAAGTTTTCCTTGATTATTCCCCTAAATATGTTTTCCAAGTGTTTAGAATTGTCTTCTTCCTTAGGAATGCTGTCTTATGCTCAGTAACCTGTGCAGGGGGAGCCTCTGGTGGGGCCATGGTCTCAACCAGGACATCTGGGAGACCAGGACATCTGCTGAGCACTTCTGGGTGTATTTCGGGACCACTATGGAAAACAAAAGAGTTAGAACTGGTTCCAGGCAAACCAATACTCCCGATTCCAAAGGGTCAGAGGTTGTTAGAGAGCCCTTTCCCAGACAGCCTGACACCCATGTCTTAGTCCAGTGGCCATGCTAATCCCCTTTAAGTGGCAGACAGGTGCCCAGTGTTTAGCCTCTGAATTCTAAGGAAGGACAGGACAGAATAGCAAATGAAAGAGGTCCATGGTATTCACTGCGTGGTGATTGTGATGCATTTCCCAGAGTCTCCTGGCTGGCTCCTCAAAATGGAACACCTAAGGTTCTCAACCTAGCCACACAAAGAATTGGTGTGGTGGCTGACCATGGCGACTGATAGAGACCTGGACTGAGAGAGAGTTAGCAGTAGGTTTTATTGAGCAGAGCAAGAGTACAAAGCTTCCACAGTGTGAAAGGGGTCCCGAACAGGTTGCCACTGCTAGTTTGGGTGTTCACCTTTCAAACTTTTTAAGATGGGAGATACATGAGGTGAAAAGTGTGTCACAGGAGTGAGAAACAAAGACAGTAAATTATTTTGTGACATGTCTTAGATTTTGAGGAAACCCGGAATTGCAACTTAGGTTTCATCTACTTCATGACCTTGCAGCAGCATGGCAAAGGAGACAGGATCTTATAGGACTTTACAAAGTATGTTTACAAGGAATTGGAATTGGGAGTATAGATAAGGTCTGCTGGTCACAGAAAAATGGGCAGTTAACATTCCTTTTACTTTAGTTTCAGGGGAGGGGGAAGGGAGAGAGGGAGAGAGGACATGGGGAAACTAACAGCAAAATGCTCCTGTTTATGATTTTCTTGGGGAAGAAAACACATACACAAATCCTAGTGTTAGGAATATTTTGAGCATATATCTTCAATATTATTCATCCAGGACTGAATTAAGTCCTGATGCAGGAAATAAGTGAGTTTCACAGCTTTCTGAGCCCCTACTTGACCCAGGAAGCCCAACTGGCACCTCTTCTGATTCCCCCACTTTTCCTGTGGATTTAGCTTCCTGTGAGCTGAACTGCAGTGATTTTTGTCTCTCTTCTGGATCTAGCCATCCAGTGAGTCTACCTGGCTCTGGGTTGGTACTGGGGGTTTCTGTACCGAGTCCTGTGATGTGAATTGTCTGTGGGTCTCTGGGTCGTGGATACCAGCGCCTGTTTTGTGGAGGTGGCAGAGGGTGCAATGAACTCCATGAGGGTTCTTGGCTTTGGTGGTTTAATACTGTATTTTTATGGTGGTTGCTCTCTTGCCAGCAGGTGGCGCTTTCCAGAAAACATCAGCTGTAGTAGTACGGGGAGGAACTGGTGGTGAGAGGGCCCTAGAACTCCCAAGATTATATATCCTTTGTCTTTCGCTACCAGGGTGGATAGGGAAGGACCATCAGGTGGGGGCAGGAACTAGGCGTGTCTGAACTCTGACTCTCCTTGGGCAGGTATTGCTGATGCTGCTATGGGGATAGGGTGAGATTCCCAGGTCACTGGAGTTGCGTACATAGGATTATGGCTGCCTCTAATGAGTCATGCAGGTTGTCAGGGAAGTCAGGGAAAACTAACAGTCACAGGCCTCACCCAGCTCCAAGGCAAACTGAAGGGCTGGTCTCCCTCCCACCCTTCCCCCACCACAACAGCCCCAAGTGTGTTTCTAGGCAGAGGGTGAGTCAGGTTTGAAAACTTGCAGGAGGCTTCCTGCCTCCCAGCTGCAAAAGAAAAGGGCTTTAGTTCCTCCCCGCCTGCGAAATCTGCAAGCTGGATTTGCCCCTTGCCCATGTTCTGGCCAGGAGGCTTCTTTCTCTGCTTGAATTATTACAAAACTCAGCTGGGGAAGTTCTTCTCCCTGTGGAGTTTTACCCCCTGGTCCTCTGGCCCCCCTCCTGATGGATCCCTGTGGTTCCAGGCAGGAATGGGGTGCTTGGAGATTCAGTGAGCCCCCAGGGCCTTCCTGTTGCCTCCTCCGCTCCTGTATTTTCCTCAGCATGGTTCTGTAACTGGACTCAGCTCCAGGTAAAGTCAGGAACTGTGCCCACAGACCTTAAACTTCTCCAGTGGGGGTGTGTGTTCAGGAGAGGAGAGTCTCCCTTTCCCACTTCTGCAGTTGGAGCCCTCACAGTATTTGGAGTGTCTTCCGGCTCTTGCAGGAGCACTCTGCTTCCTTCTGAGGGTCTGTGGGTCCTCTCAGGGTTACTGGATTGTTCTTGCAGTCAATATGGAGTTAAAATTCACAAGCAAGCCTCCACTTGCTGCTCTGTCCAGAGCTGCAATCTAGTCCTGCCTCCCATCCACCATGATCCCTCCAATCACATTCCCTTTTGGGGGATATTTTTGACCCATGGTTGGTTGAATTCGAGGATTCAGAGCACACGGATACAGAGGGCTGACTATACTAATCCAAGAGAGAACAGATATCAGAGCAAAGGATATTATCAGGCATAAAGAGGAGCATTACATAATGACAAAGTGGTAAATCCTCCAAGAAGTGGATCCTTAATGTGTATGCACCTAACAACAGAGGACCCAGACATGTGAAACAAAAACTTATAGTACTGCAAGGAGAAATAGATACATCTACCTTTATACTTGGAGACTAATTCTTCTCTATCAGAAATGGACAGATTCAGTGGGTAGAAAATCTGTAAAAACAGTAGAACTCAATGGCACCGTCAATTAACTGCATCTAATTGACATCCATAGACTACTTCATTCAACAACAGCAGATTAAAGATTCTTCTCAAGGTTATATGGACATTAATCAAGGGAGATCATATACCGAGCTATGAAACACACTTTAACCAAGATGTTCTTCAGTAGGTGAGTGGATAAATAGACTGGTACATCCAGACAATGGAATATTATTCCACACTAAAAGGATGAACTATTAAGGCCTGAAAAGACATGAAAGAACATTAAATGCATATTACTAAGTGAAAGAAGCCAATGTGAAAAGGCTGCATACTGTTTGATTCCAACTCTATATCATTCTGGAAAAAGTAACACTATGGAGACAGTAAATAAATTAGTGGTTGCCAGGGGTTAGGGGAAAGGGCAGGATGAATAGGCAGAGCACAGTGGAAATTTAGGGCAATGAAATTTCCACATTCTTCTGCACCATATTACAATGGTTGATACATGTCATTATATATTTGTCAAAACCCATGGAATATACAATACCAAGAGTGTACCCTAATTTAAACTATGGACTTTAAATAGTAGTGATGTGGCAATGTATGTTCATCAGTTGGAACAAATGTACCACTTTGGTGGGAGATGTTGATAATGGGGGAGGCTATGCATATTGGGAGTTAGGGGTATATGGGAAATCTCTGTACCTTCTGATTAATTTTGCTGTGAACCTAAAAGTTATATTAAACATAAAGTTTATAAATTAAAAAAGGACTCAACAATGAAAATGTATGCTTTCCTGAGTGGATGTGCAGCTTTGCAGGTTTGTTTGTTTCATTTGTAACTGTGGGAGATACTCTCAACACCTGATACTGTCTAGAAGTGATCACAGACACAAGACAGTCTGAGCCCTGAGATGAACAAGGGAGTATATCCACAGTTTCTTGAAAAGAAGTTTGTTTTTTTGTGATGGTTTTGTGTCCAGTTGGTGCTGTCACTGGCTGAGAGTCTAATGAGTGAAAAATCAAACTTAAAATCTGCATTTCTTCCTTTTTCTTTCATTTCTCATAGTATCAGTAGGAAGGATAGTGAACAGAATTTTTTTGACAGCTTGCTCTAACTATCAGTAGTGAATAAGCACATTTTATTTTGTGGGAGGAGAAAAAAAAGGAGCATGGATATTGTTGGCCTTTAAAGCTTTACAATTTCTTCTTCTCAGATAGCTGGTTTTACTGTTTTGAAACAATTAACTATGCAGTGAGATGTTTGTGGGACTTTTCCCACAGTTCAGGAAGTTTAGCAAAAGCTCACATTTGAGAAAAAATGTCTCTTATACTCTGAACTCTAAAGAAAAGTACAACTGATATACAGTATTAAAATCCAGACTCTACCCTAAAGGACTTTACATGTGACCCAAACCAAAGGTGTGTTACTCACCTCACACATGGACACCCACTCCCTGTCCCCTAAACAATTATTTTCCAGTCTATATAAAAAGAAGATGGGAAGTGGTAGAGCAAAGAGAAGCCAGTCATGAGGGGAGTAGAATTCTCAATGTGAGAGGTTGTTCTTCTTCTGACAGCAATAGAGCTATGATAGAATGGATGAGGGTTTACAATACACTGGTATAGACTGGTGAGTGTATGGAGAGGCTTACAGGAAATAAAGCTCTATTTTCTTTCTCTGTATGAAAACATATTGAGTGAAAAGATATGTAGACCAAACCTGATATTGCTCCTGGTTTTGTGAGAAGCTAACATGGATCCCTTGAAATTAAATTAAAGGGCATTTGTGAACATAGAGACTTGTTTCTTCATATTTATTTCAGAAGGCAGAAAAATTGAAGGGACTTTCCAGCAGGGCTTGAAAAGTCTGTGGCATAATTTTGCAGGAGTTGGGGATAACCTTTTCCTTCCCAGTTCTCCATAATCCTCAGAAACCACAGAAGAGAACCTCTACATACCCAAGGCTCTCAAGTGTGGGAGTGTAAGAGAGAGAGAAGGGACAGGAGCTCTTGGGCTCCCCAGTCAGGTGCCATGACCACTAATAGTCCTTTTCATCTGGAGAAGGCATTTAGGGAATAGTCCACTGGCAGGAGATCAAGGGAGTCCAGCTGCCCCTCTCTGAGAGATACTCAGCAACAGAGGAGGCCAGAGTGAAGCTGGACATGGTCCTGTGAAAAGCATGCACAGCACTTCTGCGGACTGAATAAGCCAGATGAAGTAGATCAAATCACTCACCACAAACACACATGTAATAATATCTCTGGGTTCCCTTCTCCCATTTATTTCACCCAACATAGGAACTGAAATTAGAGGAAGACCCTGAAATTAGAGGAAAAAGCAAAATTCTATCCACATCACTCCAAGCAGACAACACCGCAGCTGTAACTTGTAGTGGATGAGAAAATAATTTTTTGTTAATAGAGATGGGGTCTTGCTATGTTGTCCAGGCTGATCTTGAACTCCTAGGTTCAAGCAGTCCTCCTGCCTTAGCCTCCCAAAGTGCAGAGACTGCAGGCGTGAGCCACTATGCCTGGCCAAGAGGAATAGGTAAATGGATATGAAGTTAAAATGTTAATTTGTTAAAATAGAATGTTAAATGTTAATTTTAATTTCATATCCATTTACCTATTCCTCTTGACCAGGCATAGTGGCTGGACAGGGCCAAGTTTTAGTAACTGAAACTGATCAGAACATTATAAAATCTTTCTAGGTTGTAAAAGAATGGGAAAGAGGATATATCTGAACTACAGTGGGTGCTGAGGCACCAAGAAATGTATTAGTTTTCTGTTGTTATGCTACAAATTATCACACATTTAGCAGCTTAAAATGACATATATTTATGATCTCAGTTACAGGAGGCCAGGAATCTGGGAACTCAAGGTCTTATTCCAAGTTCAGTTAGGTTGTTGGTAGAATTCAGTTTCTTGCAGTTATGGAACTCAGGTCCTCAACTCTCGGAGGCAGGCCCTCTCCATAGGTAGTTTACAACTAAACTGTTGGCTTCTTCAAGGCCAGCAGGAAAGCACTTCTGCTGCTGGAGAAAGGACTAAGACCTTCTTTCAAAGAGCACAGCCAATTAGGTCAGGCCCACTTAGGATCAAGTCTTTTTTTAATAACTCAAAGTCAACTGATAAGGAAACTTAAATGCACCTGCAAAAGTCCCTTCACCTTTGCAATCTATCCAACCTAATCATGGAAGTGGCATCCATCATAGTTACAGGTCCTGGCCACACTCAAAAGGAGGACGATACATTCAAGTGGTGATATACCTCAGTGAGAAAGAATTTTGGGACCATCTTAGTATTCTGTCTACCACAGGAATATTGGTACCCGTGAAGATTAAGACAGTGTATGCCTCACCTAAATTCAAATTCTATTTTCTTATAATCAGGCCAAACAAAATACTGCTTAAGTATATAGACTGTGAGGTTGTAACTCCTTAATTATTTCCTGTTTATAATCTATTGCATTGTGACCCCTAAACCTATTACAGCTAAGTACAAACTAACAGATTACTGGTCAAAATGAATTTGCTGTTTGTTCACATTGAAAGAGTCCGCATGACAATGAGAATCATTTTGATGAAATTTACCAGGCCAAAGCTCGATTGAAAGGCTTTTATTTTTTTGAGTAATTTTGCAACTCTTGGTCTTATTTAATACGCAGAGTACTTATCTCTGGTGAGTTAATGTCTTTCAAAAATTTTAGCTCTATTCCTGAATAATAATGGAGAGGTCTTATTAATTGCAATTCTTATAACATTTTCAAGCACCATTTTGTTACTCAGTGGATATCAATTATTTTGAAAAAGATATATTTTAGCATGTAAAGGAAGAGTTTATTTCCAGGAGCAATGAAATAAAACCTGAGTCTGGGAATTGAAGTTGTGTGTTCAATGAAGTTGCTTATTTTCTTCTGAAACAAAAATTTACATTCATCGTTATAATTTTTTCTGGAGAGAAAAGGATTAGCCACAGTTACTGATCATAACCTATTTCTGCTCAGCTTTTCCTTAATTAAAATAATGTGTTTGTGACTAGCAACAGTTACTAAAAGCACGTAATATAAATATCTTCTCATATTTATTGTTCCTTTTTGTTGTTTAGAAAGAGCACCAGATTATTACCACATAATTTCTTCTCTGATAATTCTTGTAATAAGGGAATAAACTTCAGGAAGTGGTTTTAAAAAATATTATGGCTGAAAAGTGCTAGTGAGAGGAATCTACAGACCTAAACAGCTTTTCCATTTCTTCGGATTTTATGTTTTTGATAATAGATTGAATAGTTAGTTGCCTGCTTGACAAGTTTATTGTCCTTATCCAGTTGCCAAGCGAGATACATTTCCAAACTGACAGCAGGTATTAAAAACACCTACAAGTGATTCAAGCCATTAAGAACTCATAAAACTTGAGATGGGGTGTTCGCTGGGCTTTGCTCTGTTGGCCAGGCTTTTCCTCAGGGAGCCAGCCCTCCAGCTCGTGAAAGGAGATGACAGACATTTCAAGGTGAAAGCATCAGCTTTTTACTGAAATTCTTAGGGTTCTACCCAAACAAAAGAGAGTATTTTCCTCATATCTGAATATTTAAAGCTGATTCATCAACTAATCTGGATTAAGAACAAAGGGCATCTGTGTTTCTCTGATACTCTCTAAAGTACTAATAAAAAGCAGTTGTGCTGTAACTTACCAAACCTATACTTTTCCTTTCTACTTTGTCAGTGTCTGTAAAAGGAAGATATCATTTCAGATGTCTTTGTAATATAGATGCTTAGCAGTTTTTCTATCATTGTTGAGGGCTGAGTTCATTTGAAAGGCTCTGGTTCAATTTGCTGAGAATTCAGGGATTATGAACTCAAATTACCTATAGGGTACAGGAAGATAACTTAAATATGCAAATTAAGGAGGGGACTGAAGCAGTCAGGAGTATGGGATCCCTTGTGAACAGGACAGGACACATCTCAACTAAATGCATATTCAATTTTATTGTTAACACAAAAACCAAACAAAATACTTGTGAGATCTACAGACCATAAGTTTGAAACTCCTAGCCTTTGAAAAGAAACTCTGATATCCCCAAGAAAATCATATATTGGACCCCTCACTAAAATGGCCAATTCACTGTCTGTAAGACAATCAGACAATGGGATGAAGAAAATGAATTTAAACGGAACTTCTTTAAAAACTTAAAAGACTTAAGTATTTGCTGAGTAAAATTACTTCTTTTACTTTAAAACATATTAAGATGCATGACTTTGAAGCATTGCTTGCCTGTAAGTCTTAGCTAAGGGCAAACATTTTATTGGTGCTCCAATACCCTATTATTAGATTTATTTCAGAACGTTCTCTTAACTTTGCATCTGGTAGTACTATATAAAAATATTTTATATAAAGTAAAAAATAACAGTAATTACATTTTTAAAAACATCTACATCCACAAGAGCAAAGGGAATGATGGGGGCAGGTAACACTGGGTGAGTGCTGGCAGGACATCAGCACATTTTTTTAAGATGGGAAGTTCATAGTTGGGTGAGAAGTACCTTAAAGTGGAAGAGGCTGAAACCTAAAAACATATGGGGGGCATGCAGGGGGTGGGGATGGGGGAGTGGTGCTAATAATTGTCAGTTGATTCATCTGTCAAACCCTAGAATAACTCAGAAATTCAAGAAACCAGGTCATTGGAAAGATGGAAATAAATGATGTAATAACAACTAAGGGTTGAGGGAATATTTGGAGGGGCCGAAAGAACTATTAGAATCCCTGGATATCTATTTTATTCCACACAGTAAAGTTATTAGTCCAGCCCGGCCCTCAAAAAAACTGTGATGTATATTTTGGAGCAATTGCATTCTGTACTCTAAGAAGCCAGATATATTGGAAGGAGAGATTGAGGTAGTGTGCTGAGAAGAGGTGCTTGATTTCAAATGTACTGGCAGCCAGACAAATCCCCAGGCAGGAGACTGGAAGTTGGGAGAAACTAAACCTCAAAGAAGAGATGTGCAGAGAGTGATATTTTGGGGTACCTGACCAATCACATGGCAATGAAAAAGTTTCAATAGTTAGTGTATCATTACAAAAATGAAAATAAATATATATGTAATTATTAAATATTTCAAGCAAAGAAAGCAACACACACCCGTGAGTATACTACCAAAATTTTAAAAGATGCTAATATTTTCCATATTAGCTTCAAAGTTTTCTCTTTAAGAAAAATAAATTAGATACTGCTAAAGCAGCATCCTGATCCTTTCATTCCCAATTCATCCCATTCACTTTGAGGTGAACATGTTCCTCTATCAATCCCATGCCAGCTTATCTATTTTTACTATATATATGTATTCATAAACATATATATTATTATTTAATGTGTTTAAACATGTTTAATACATTAAATTATTAATGTGTTTCTTTGGTTAACTTCAATTCTTCAATTAATCATAATTTATACACACACCCACATACTATATATGGAGAAAGCCCTATTTAGCTCTATATTCTTGAACAAAGCTCCCCAAAGATTTTTCTCTTCTTTTTTTTTTTCAATCAAGGTTATATTAGTCTCACCAAATTTGTTTAATTAACATTTATTTTTTCTATTCTTTGCAGCAAATTGTAAAAGATACTAGTTTTAGGTTCCTTAATTTTTTCTATTACCTTCTTATAAAACTATCTGGGTCTGATGGTTTATGGATGTCTGTTTATGTACATTTAAGATTTTAACTACAAACTTGATTTTTTTGGTAGTGGTTGGAAGTTTATTGACATATTCTATTTCTTCTTATGTCAATGTTGGTAAGATATACTTTCTAAAAAAGTATCTGTTTTTTCTAAGTTTTCAAATTTAGTATCATCAAAAATGCATACAATTTCTATTGTTAAAAAGCTATATTATGTCTTCATATGTACATTGTTTGTGTATGCCCTCACACTTTTTTCTTTGATCAACTTTATTAAGTTTGCCTATTAGTTTATTAGTCTATGTTTTCAATTCCATTTATTATCTTAATTTTATTATTTATTATTTTGCTTTATTTGGCTTAAACTTTTAAAACTTTGAACCCTTTTGATTTGCTAATATGTACATTTAAGCTTATAAATTTCTTTTTAGTTGCAATCCCCAAGTTTTTGTATTTATGATTACTGTCATACAGATTTAAATCTTATCTAATTTCAACTTTGATTTCTGATACAATTCAGTTGTTTAGTTTTCTAGTAGTAGAGTCAACACATTTATAGTTATCACAGTACATTCTGTGTATGTGTAAGAAAACCTAGAATAACAAATTAGCAAACTAATTTTAGAAAACAGTCTAAATGATCTAAATGAAGAATCATATTTTGTTAAGTAACATGTAAGTGTACCCTCTTTAGCTATATTTGTTGAGTCACTGGCTTTGTGGATAATCTTTTTAAATTCACCATTTGCTTTTGAAGGAGATACTAGTATTTCTCTAGTAGATTATGTCTTCTGGTTTTCACTTGGCCAGTGATCTCTCTCTGACTTCCATGATAGATGGCAAATGTAGACAAACATTTTAGGCAATTTATACATTTATAATCAACTTTCTTAAGAAATGGACATTTGGTACTTAAGTTTTCAATAAACATATGCACGTATTTTGGTTCGTTGCTTCCAAAATAGTTTGCTGAGAAATAATAATGAGTTAGCAACCCTGGAGTAAGTACTTACAGATTAACAACAAACAATAAAAGACAAAATTAGTGTAACCAGAATGTTCAGACCACTCAATGTGATGTGAAGGATTGGTCAATGTCTATATCATGTACCCATTTTAAGCATTTAACCTGCAGTTTTCTATCTTGCTTATTTGCCCAACTGACTGGTAGCTTTGTGCATCTCACAGGCTTTGACATCAGCCACAGTACGACTTACTGGATATTAAGCAGTTGATGGAGTAGCAGCAGATAATACTTCTCCTTCCACCATTCCAGAACTGAAAAAGGTCATTATCTTCAGTTTCTTGCCTCTCAGAGCACTTGTTTTGTCATCTTGCACCTGACATGCTGTTCTGATAGAAACAGTTAGTTTCAGATGTCTGTGAAGGGTACAGAAACCAGAGATGGACTTTTCAAAGTCATCATTCAGACTTAACCATGCAATGGGAATTCAGTTCATAGAACATAAGCCTCATACTCATAACCAGATGAAATCATGTTAGAAACTACAAGTACAAAGGAGGGGTTCATCAATCTTTGGAAATCTGTTCATCAAACTAGCAAGGTTTCAAAATATTGATAATTTGACCTCTGTGTTGTAGAATAAAATCATCCTGAATTTTACAACAATTGGTGGCAGGGGATGCCCAACCGGACTATCTAATTTTGTTCCTATTGACAGTAAGGTATTTTATATTAAAGAAGTAAGTAAGAGTTAACAAGTAGAAATGTTACAGGCACTTCTAGATGCTTGCATCTCACAACTTCCTTCCAGGTTACTGTTTTCTCTTTTTAAAGTGTGTTATTTGGTAGTTCTTTCAAAGTGGGTCTAAGATAATAACGTTTTTAGACTTCATAGTTAGAAAATATTTGTTCATTATTTGATAGTATTTCACTGAGCATAGAATTATGTAGTCTATTTCTATTTTTCCTCAATTTGCCTAAGCTTCCAATCTCTATTATTCTGGTCCTACTACTTTGATATTTTATCAGTTTCATGTTTCTAGTCATTCGTTTATTCATTATTAGTTAGCTTATTATTATTATTTACCTTATTCATTGTTTCTTTTAAAATATCAACAAGCTTTTTTATTTTTAAGGTCTCAAATGGGCCTTTTAAAATATTTAAATCTATGATTTAACAATTGTCTGTTCGTATCTTAAACTTTCCATTTTATTTTGTAGATACTACTTACATCTTTATGAGGATTTTCAAAGACATGTACTTTAAAGGTCTTTGCAGATTTATTTTATCTCTATTTTCTCAGATGGTACAATCCCTTATTTTTGGATGTTGAGTACCCACTTTCATGGCGCAGGTGCTTCTCATAAACTTCATTATTATATTTTATGAACTTAACTTCCAAAATTATTTATTTTTTGAGTGTCTTGGATTGTGACAATTTCTTTGTGAGGCAATCTTTTTTTTCTTCTCTTTTTCTTTTCTTCTCTCAATTTTTCACACCCTGTCTGCTCAGTTCTCTCCTTGTCTTCTTCCCTGACATTCATTCTCTCTCTCTCTCTTTCTCTCTCTCTCATAAAAGGGAACATACTACTTTACTTAGATTACAGATAGATATTTTTTCCTTTCAAGCATAGCTAGATATTTAAAAGTATTTAAAATATTTTAATTTTTTGTCATTTCTGGGTTTATGCAAAAAGAGGAAGCTTTCAAAAAATATTATCTTGACCCAGAAACTGGGCCACTTTACCATTACACTACAACTAACTACATTAATCCAAATGACAAGAAGATAAGGTGCAGATATTTGAAAAGTCTTATTGTGTATAAAGTTAAACTCCAGGGTGCCATTGAAATCTCCTGAAGTTTGGGGTACATCAGAAAATGTACAGATTTATATTTTAGCCTGAGACATGCATGTGTATGAAGCAATTGGTGGTATATGTGATGTAGTGTACACAGATAGTAATATGAAAAGAACCAGTGAAACATTTCCTATTTTCTTCTTAGTCAGGAACAAGTTGTTAGATTCTGCCTTTTGTAAACTCTTTGAAAAACAAAAGAGAGAAGAGGGGAAGCAGCAGAGACCTGTGCAGGCACGAACGACTCTGTCTGACAACTTTGAAGAGAGCAGTGGATCTCCCAACACGGAGGTTGAGATCTGAGAAGGGACA
>NW_012116788.1:1003529-1046715 GCF_000951035.1 Colobus angolensis palliatus | reverse complement strand
AGTTGATGGGTGCAGCACACCAACATGGCTCAAGTATACATATGTAACAAACCTGCACGTTATGCACATGTACCCCAGAACTTAAAGTATAATAAAAAAAAAAAAGTTTAATTGTGGAAAGAAGGGTATGTGTGGACATTAAATTAAAAAGATGGAATATTGCTCATTTAACACCTGTCTCAAGCTTCTGAGCTTGCCTTTCTGAGCTACAGGATAGAAAACTAAAACTAGATTTCCTAATTCTTCTTCCAGTTATGGAGCTTCCTTGAGAAATGGTGTAGTAGAAGACCTGAAATTAAGATTCAATAGCATGGGAAGGCCTCAAATGGCCTAATCTCAAGTCCCCTGCCCAGCCTGCTGTGGCAGGTAAGTTCCCCCTAACCAAACAGCCCTCCTAAAAAAAAAAAAAAAAAAAAAAAAAAAAAGAGTGTTTTATGTAGGATTGGGGGGTTGAAAATGTAATTATGGATTCAAGGCAGGGGAAAAATGTACTCTATTTATAATGGTGTGATGAGCAAAAGGATTAATGGCAAAGATTTTTTCTCTTAAAATTCTTCTAAAAATGTAGATGTGATAATATAATGTGTACAAATAGAGTAAATGTTCTCAATGATTGTAACAGTTTGAAGATTTCCAGAAGGTAGAATTCTAACTTTTAAAATATGACGTGGATTATCTAATTGAAATTTAGCAAGAATTAGCATAACATATAAGCATTATTATAATACTAAGAGGATGAAACACAGGACAAAAGTGGCAAAATATTTTGAGACTATGCATGAGGTCAGTGTTTGGTCTGACAAACTCATGCAATCCTTTAAAAATAACTATGTAAATACATTGGGGAAATTTTGTCTAAATAAAGTCTGTTAGTTATTCTACATCACTAAATTCACTTCAAAATATTAACCATGCATGATTATTAAAAGTCTGGGCTTAGCTGCCTACTTTAACTCTGAAGCATCATTCATAGTTAGGTTTGAAGTATAACTCTACTGTGTAAATCTCAAAGTGCACCCATCCTTAGAATATTGCAGGGAATAGAGGTTAGTACAGTCTTAAACTTCCCACCAGCATTTTTCTGTTTTAGGAGTCAGAACTTTAATTTGCATTACTGCAGTGACTTAAAACTCTCCAACTTGGCTGGACTTCTTGTCTTCTTGAGCACATTTTAACAGTGTCAATGGAAAATTATGTAAGTAGAGATGTAACTGCTATTGCAGAATTGCAGATTTCCCTCACTTAATAGTTTCTACCTGGAATCTCAAAAGGGTTTCTTTTACAAACTGATAGAGTAAATCAGAACATGTTTCTCTTGTGCTATTTCTAACTTTGGACTGTTGCATTTCTAATGATGAATGAAATATTTATGAGAACTAATGATTTGAGTATGAGGGAAAAAGTATTTAAGATTCTCACAATGACCACTTTTGAGGGGACTCTAATTTCTGGTTTTGTCCTTCTCACCCTTCATACATATTTCTACTTTTCCTAGTTCCATCATAACACACACATACCCTAATTGCCCAAAATATTGATAATGAGAAATATATCTGCCTTCATGACCCAGCATATTTACTACCTATAAACCAATCTTCCTGGGAAGCAAAATCTAATTAAAAGCTGACAGGCAAGTATAGCATCATGCAAAGGCAATGATTTGAATATATTTAATAACTGATGTTATGAATCTGGTGGATTCATTTCTGTCAACTATGGGGCAAAATCTAACATAGGGACCGGATATGCTGTTCATGCATCATGGTACCTTCTTACCTAAAGATAGATTCTGGATACACTTATTATTTGTGTATTTATCTGTTTATTGTGTTTATAGAGGTCCTTAGATTTCTTAAAGCTCAATATAGCCATCAGATTATATACTATAGCCTTGTTCCTTAGTAAATTGATCTTTATAACAAATTCAATTCATAACATACAGCTAGTTACTAAGATAAATATATCTTCTCTTAATTTGTATGTTACATACTTAGGGTAAAAAATAAATTCTCTGTCAGAAAGTGTGTGACGTTGCACTATTTTCATCAAATTCAATATATCCTTAGATGCAACTTCCAAAAGGCTTGCAAAACAGTGAATGTCAAATTAGTTTACAAGGTTAGAGTGACCTCAACTAGATCAATACGATAGCACACCCCACATTCATAACAGAACTTTATTTGTTTGAATTCATTCTCCACAAAATACAGATGTTATAAAGGTAATTTAAAGACTTTTTTGTCTACGTAAAATTAAATTTGGTCCTAAATCCTCACACAGCAGTGTCGTTAAGACATGCTATGTGACTTAGTACTGGCTCCTACATTTCCATTGGCTTGTAAGAGCATCTCAGGGTTTACGTGTCTCCATATGGCAATAGTCATGTTAATTATTATTTTAACCACTAGTGCCACAGGTGAACATGAATCTTCTAAAATTTGTGGGGCATTGATGTGTTCAGATCTGGTTGCAGTAGCTTTGGGTGGCTGGGCCATACAACAAGCCTGACCGGAAGGGAAAACTGCTATTGACCTGGCTTATGGAGTTCAGTTGCTAAGTTATCCAGCAACTCTCTCCCCATCTGGGCTGCTGCATGCATCTAAGACACATGCATAACTTTTGTATATCCTCCCTGTTTCCCAGATCTTCAGGAAGCCCAGTCTCTAATCAGGTCATTACACTCCCTTCTAACCATCTAAACAATAGACATTTCCCAGTCTCTTTATAGAGATGCCTGTTTTAATTTCTTTATGTGCTCAACCTTCTTATCAAAGAAATCAGTGAGTTTTTTCTTCAGTTTTATTGATGAATGTGAAGGCAACTTAAATTTTTTCTAAAAGGGATTAATAATAACCTTAGACCTTGAACACAAAACTCAGCGAAGCTTCTAAGATGAAGGTAAAAGAGAATATTTGTTATTCTTTTTCTCCTGCACCAGCAAGACCAATGCAGAAATTAATCCTTATATCCTGCCACAGAATAGCTGGCTCACACATATAGATACTAAAAGGTCACACTCTTTGAGGGCTCACCGTGGGTACGACTGTTTTTAGTGCTTTATATCTATTGACTTCACATATACTTACATTACGTCTGTCAACTCGTGTAATGCTCACAAGATTCCAATGACGTAGATAATGTTATTACCATTTTATGAATAAGTAAATTGAGGGAGGGAGTGGTTAACCTACTTAGCCAGATCCTATGCTAGTAACTGATAGAGCTGAAATTTGAACCCTAGCAGTCTGATGCCAGTTCTATGGATGTTACCCACCATATTAAATTGTCTCCCCAAAGATCTCTAGTGAAGGCTGATTGAATTTTAAAAGGTCAGGTATTGTTCATTCATTATTTTCTTTATTTGCCAATAGAATCATCTTTTTTCCTTCATTTGAATTTGACTTTTTAAGGAATGGATATTTAATGAGTGTTTTCTGTGAGCCTGGTACCAACTATGCAATTTTACCGGTATCATTTATTTTGACCCTCCTAGCCCTGTCTTGTAGATGATATTACTTTCAATTTACAGATAAGAAGCTGAGATAAAGACTCATTATTATTTTTCATCTAGTCCTAAACCCTCAAGTAAAAATTTCTCTCCTTTAATTATATAAAGACAGCATTCTGCTGTCTTGTATTCTGCAGCAACAAGCTCCAGTAGCATTTTGCTGTTTTCTTTGCATTATCATATTTTCATAGATTTCACTATACCCATCCTCAAAGTATGATTTTGATAATTATTAAAACCATCGGTGGAAGATAATTAAAATGCTTCAAAACTACAATTTAATTTTTCTTTAAAAATAAATTATTTTTAGCTTTGAAAGTTAAGGTGTTAAAAAGAAAAAAAAGTAAAAAAAAAAGAATTTCGATTGTTTTTTAGTATATTTGATAAACACATAAGTCTATATTATGCTGTTTAAGCTAAAAAAAAATCATGTTTTTAATAAGGATCTGGTTACATAATATGGTACTAATGACTGATGTTGTCATCTGCCACTCAGACATTCCTGGTTTATGCTTACTCAGGATGTGGGGTACTTAAGGTGATGTGGACTTAGTATGAATCCACCTTATAAGAAGATCCTTAGGCTTAATTTCTCTCCAAAGTGAATATTTTCATGAGTCTACATTTATCTGTTTTTTCAATGACTCTTAGATAATATAAAGAATAGAAACAACATATGAAAAATACCTAGTATGTGTCACACATTGGATTCTGTGATCCCTGTTTTCCTATTATGCCTCTGGTTCCTGTTTCATAAATCACTCTTGCTGAAATCTCCTCTACCCCAAATCTGAGTTCTGGATTTCCTCAGGGTTATAGTTGGCCCTCTTTTCTTTTCATTCTATTTTCTCTCCATGGGTTCTCTCATTTATTCACATAAGTTCAATTTCTGTCTATATGACGATGGTTTCTAAGTTTCTATCTCTAGCTTCTACCTTTCCTCTGAATACACAATCTTATTTCTCAACCTATATTATATCTATATTTGGATAACTTTCAGGTATCTCAAACTCAACATCCTCAAAACAGAATGAATACCTTTCTCTCAGTATTTTCTTACTCAGCATATTGTAGCACTGTCCATCTAATTGTTCATTCCAAGAGCATTCTTAGCACTTCTCTTACCTGCACATCCACAGAACCATTAAATATACTGAATTCCAACTTATAATTAACTTTTTTAGCTCTTATTTTCTATCCATCTCCACTGGCACATCTTTAGTTCAATGCAATCTCACCTTTCTCTGGCACTCTGCAATTGTCCTCTAAATGCTTCACACACACACACACACACACACACACATACATACACACATTTTACCTCCTTCTGATTCATTATTCATACAACAGTCAGAATAATCTTTCAAAGACAAGCCTAATGTTGTTCCTCTTTTGATTAAAACTCTATGTCTTTCTGTTGCTCTTACAATGAAGTTAAAAAAACAACCCTTACAGTGGTCCACAAAAGTCTATGTAATATGATCCCTGTTCACATCCTCAGCAATTATGTCATTTTCTTGTATTCCTTATGCTTCAACCATGGTGTCTTTATCCCACCCCCTTATTAGTTTAAGTTAATGTAGCTCTTCCTACATGATATCTCCAGGGAGTAGAAGATAGAATAAAGCAATGCTATATAGGTGACTTTTAAGAAATTTAGTGATCATTCTGGTGTACATTTTTTTTAATAAAAAACAAATAGCATGCATTTAATTTGTAAAATTACCTATGTTATTTACAGAGAAGACAAATTGGTTCATGACTAGATTTCATAAAGTGTGGCCTTTGTGTTTTTTCATAATGAGTACATGTAAGTCCCACTAATATATATAATTCTGTCAATTGTATGCACAGTTGCGTTTCATTATTAAAATTGAGTGCTCCTTCTACCTTATCCTAATACAGTTTGATTTGTGATCACTAGTAGTGTTTTGCATTTTCTAGAATTCCTTATCAGCACAGTCTTTCTTCAAACTGTGGTTCAGTGTGACTTGTATACTTTTTTGCTCCTTGAGCTTTTCTTTTTCACTTTGATGTGTTATCAATGCTCTAGGTGAGCATTGCCTTGCAGTTTTTCTGCCAGATCGAGTATAATAGCTACCTGGAGATTTAAGTTAGGAAGAAGAATATGGGGAAAAAAACTTGTAGACAGAGACTGGAAAATATCTCCCCCTCCAAATTGAATCTTATTTCCACACATCTGTTGATGACTGTTCTTCTGATACTCATGGATTTTAGTGAGAGAAGTTGCTTGAAGGTTAGACAGGTATACTAAGCTAGTTGACACATTCTGATAACTTAAGGGTAATGAATTAAACACTCAAAGGAAGAGCGACCACCATGCCCTGTCTCTGTCCTATTACAAAGTTTAGTCTCTATGAGAAGTTAATCAACTTAAGAAAAGTTGGCCATTTTCACGATATTGATTCTTCCTATCCATGAGCATGGAATGTTCTACCATTTGTTTGTGTCCTCTTTTATTTCATTGAGCAGTGGTTTGCAATTCTTCTTGAAGAGGTCCTTCACATCGCTTGTAGGTTGGATTCCTAGGTATTTTATTCTCTTTGAAGCAATTGTGAATGGGAGTTCACTCATGCTTTGGCTCTCTGATTGTCTGTTATTGGTGTATAGGAATGCTTGTGATTTTGCACATTGATTTTGTATCCTGAGACTTTGCTGAAGTTTCTTATCACCTTAAGGAAATTCTGGGCTCAGATGATTGGTTTTCTAAATGTACAATCATGTCAACTGCAAACAGGGACAATTTGACTTCCTCTTTTCCTAATTGAATACCCTTTATTTCTTTCTCTTGCCTGATTGCCCTGGCCAGAACTTCCAATACTATGTTGAATAGGAGTGGTGAGAGAGGGCATCCCTGTCTTGTGCCAGTTTTCAAAGGGAATGCTTCCAGTTTTTGCCCATTCAGTGTGATATTGGCTGTGGGTTTGTCATAAATAGCTCTTATTATTTTGAGATACATCCCAACAATACTGAATTTATTGAGAGTTTTCAGCATGAAGGGCTGTTGAATTTTGTCAAAGGCCTTGTCTGCATCTATTGAGATAATCATGTGGTTTTTGTCTTTGGTTCTGTTTATATGCTGGATTACATTTATTGATTTGCGTATGTTGAACCAGCCTTGCATCCCAGGGATGAAGCTCACTTGACCGTGGTGGATAAGCTTTTTGATGTGCTGCTGGATTCATTTTGCCAGTATTTTAATGAAGATTTTTGCATCGATGTTCATCAGGGATATTGGTCTAAAATTCTCTTTTTTTGTTATGTCTCTGCCAGACTTTGATATCAGGATGATGCTGGCCTCATAAAGTAAGTTATGGAGGATTCCCTCTTTTTCTATTGATTGTAATAGTTTCAGAAGAAATGGTACCAGCTCTTCTTTGTCCCTCTGGTAGAATTCGACTGTGAATCCATCTGGTCCTGGACTTTTTTTGGTTGGTAGGCTCTTAATTATTGCCTCAATTTCAGAGCTTGTTATTGGTCTATTCAGGGATTCAACTCCTTCCTGGTTTAGTCTTGGGAGTGTATATGTGTTCAGGAATTATTCATTTATTCTAGATTTTCTAGTTTATTTGGGTAGAGGTGTTTATAGTATTCTCTGATGGTAGTTTGTATCTCTGTGGGATCAGTGGTGATATCCCCTTTATCATTTTTTATTGCATCTGATTCTTCTCTTTTTTTTCTTCCTTATTAGTCTTGCTAGTGATCTATCAATTTCGTTGATCTTTTCAAAACACCAGCTCCTGGATTCACTGAGTTTTTTGAAGGGATTTCTGTGTCTCTATCTCCTTCAGTTCTGCTCTGATGCTGGGAAAACTGGCTAGCCATATGTAGAAAGCTGGAACTGGATCCCTTCCTTACACCTTACACAAAAGTTAATTCAAGATGGATTAAAGACTTAAATGTCAGACCTAAAACCATAAAAACCCTAGAAGAAAACCTAGACAATATCATTGAGGACATAGGCATGGGTAAGAACTTCATATCTAAAACACCACAAGCAATGGCAACAAAATCCAAAATTGACAAATGGGATCTAATTAAACAAAAGAGCTTTTGCACAGTAAAAGAAACACATCAGAGTGAACAGGCAACCTACAGAATGGGAGAAAATTTTTGCAATCTACCCATCTGACAAAGGGCTAATGTCTAGAATCTACAAAGAACTTAAACAATTTACAAGAAAAAAATCAAACAACCCCATCAAAAAGTGGACAAAATACATGAACAGACACTTCTCAAAAGAAGATATGTATGCAGCCAACAGACACATGGAAAAATGCTCATCATCACTGGCCATCTGAGAAAAGCAAATCAAAACCACAACGAGATATCATCTCATACCAGTTAGAATGGTGATCATTAAAAACACAGGAAACAACAGGTGCTGGAGAGGATGGGGAGAGATAGGAACACTTTTACATTGTTGATGGGAGTGTGAACTAGTTCAACCATTGTGGAAAACAGTGTGGCAGTTCCTCAAGGATCTAGAACTAGAAATACCATTTAACCCAGCCATCCCATTACTGGGTATATAGCCAAAGGATTGTAAATCATGCTGCTATAAAGACACATGCACATGTATGTTTATTGCAGCACTATTCACAATAGCAAAGACTTGGAACCAACCCAAATGTCCATCAATGATAGACTAGATTAAGAAAATGTGGCACATATACACCATGGAATACTATGCAGCCATACAAAAGGATGTGTTCATGTCCTTTGTAGGGACATGGATGAAGCTGGAAACCATCATTCTCAGCAAACTATTGCAAGGACAGAAAACCAAACACAGAATGTTCTCATTCATAGGTGGGAATTGAACAATGAGAACACTTGGTCACAGAGTGGGGGACACCACACAACAGGGCCTGTCCTGGGGTGGAGGGAGGGGAGAGGGATAACATTAGGAGATATACCTAATGTAAATGACGAGTTAATGGGTGCAGCATACCAACATGGCACATGTATACTTATGTAACAAACCTGCACATTGTACACATGTACCCTAGAACTTAAAGTATAATAAAATAAATCAATTAATTAATTAAAAAAAAGTTGGGGTTGCACAATGTAGTGGCTACATGACTAGGGAGTTCAGTTTCCTCATATATATTAAGGTAATATTAATACTCACTTCATGGTACTGTGATAATAGTACGATGGAATGAAAAATATTGTGTTTGGCACATAGCATATGCTCAATTGATTAGTTCTTTTCTCCCCACCTCCCAACTTTATCATCCAGAAATGTCTTTTCAGAAGCTTTTCTTTGCCCAAAACTTGGAGAGTGATGGGTTTTGTTTATTGGGGACTTCATTTCCCTCAATAGCTCAATAAAATTTATTGGGATTTTCTTTGTCCATTCATTGCATGAAAATTGTTCTTTCTTTAAGACCTATCTTGGCATTGATATGCATCCATTGTAAGGGCCTGGGGTTAATTTGGAGCTAGAAAAGCACATATCACATAGCAAAACTGCCTAAAATCATGATTAGACATTTTCCCCAAGTCACACTTACTGAAATAGTAGCTCTTAAACAACTCTTCTGAAATTTGTACCTGCTGCATCTAAGTTCTTCCCTATTTGTTGCTTCCTGTTTCCCTCTTTTCCCCTTTTTCTTTCCCTATTCAATAAATATTTGTGTGCCTCCAAAATGTATATGTTAGAATCCTAACCCCCAATGTGATAGTATTAGGAGGTAAGGCATTGGGAGGTAATCAGGTCATGACAGTGGAGCCCTCATGAACAGAATTCGTGTTCTTATTTATGTATGAGACAGCTTGCTTTTCTCCCTCTCTACTGTCTGCCACGTGAGGATACAGCATAAAGAGACATAGACTGAAAAGGACATTATTTTTGTTACCTTCCTCAACAACTCGTAGGACACTGACAACCAAACTTACCCATCCCCAACTAGGAAGAGAGTCCTCACCAGAACTTGACTCATTCTGACACTGTGATCTTGGACTTCCAGCCTCCAAAACTATGAAGAATAAATTTCTGTTGTTTACAAGCCATCCAGTCTACAGTACTTTGTTATAGCAGCCCAAATTGACCAAGGTGCCTTTCTCTCTCTTCTCTGTCAATAGATCTTTTCCTGCCTTCAGTACCTTTTCTTTCCTTCTGTGTGCATTTTTAAATTCTTTTTATGTAAATAAATTTAAAGCTTGGCTATTTGCCCATTCCTTCTCTCCACTTACTTGTCCCTTATCTAAACTAAGAAAGAGCCAAGTGATCGTTGAAAGGAATTTTTTTAGCAGGTAGAAAGAGAGGAAACCTGAGAGGACTTCTATCTTTCCATCATAGTATTTGCTTTACTAGGTCCCTAAAAACTCCTACCAGATACATAATGATCTAGGTTAAAATTCCTAAATGTACACTTCAAAATATCAATCTCTTGATTTCCCCTTCCCACATATAGATGCATTTTTTTTTTTTTTTTGACAGAGTCTCACTCTGTCGCCCAGGCTGGAATGCAGTGACACAATCTAGGCTCACTGCAACCTCCACCTCCTGGATTCAAGTGATCCTCATGCCTTCAGCCCCCCAAGTAGTGGGGATTACAGGCACACAGCACCACACTGGCTAGTTTTGTATTTTTAGTAGAGTCTGGCTTTCACCATGGTGGCCAGACTGGTCTCGAACTCCTGACCTCACTCAATCCACCTGCCTTGGCCTCCCAAAGTGTTGGGATTACAGGTGTGAGCCACCATGCCCAGCCATATAAATGCATTATTTATATTCACTGGTGCCTGCCCTTTCCTGCAAGCATAAAGCCTTTGCATCCTATATTATATAATTTACTCTGTCCTTTTAAATACATCATCTTCCCCATTTTATTTTCAAAACTCTCTTAATAGTCATTTTCTTTATTAAACACTGTCAGTGAATTTTACCTGACTTTCCTTTTTATTTCTGCTTCTGTACAGCAGGACATTCTGAACATCATTTTATGCAATCAATAGATTGCTAATGATATGTGCTCTACTGAGTAATATAGTCAGATTCTACTTTTAAAAGCACAAAGTTATTTGTTATCAAATATAATTTCACTCAATATTTTTGTTGATGTGTATTAATTATAAGTATTAGCTGCCTCTGTCTAATTTACCTATTGTGTAGGTATCAATTTTTATATCATACATCTAAGTTGATTTTACCTGAGTATAATTTTTATGCTATAACTTCATTTTAGAGACACTTCTTTGAAGACATAGACTTAGGAATGCATTATTTTTGTTACCTTTCTCAGTAGCTCGTAGGACGCTGACAACCAAAATACCCACCCCAACGCAGTTTACTGTCTACTTAACATGACTTTATTTTTCCATTTGCTTCAGCAGCATAACCTTACCATTCCGGGACACTTTTGCTAAGGGAAACTTCCTGAAAGACTGGTCAATTCTTCAAAAGAGAAGCACCCTCCTGGTTAAGTTCTAAAATTCCCCAAGCCTTGGTCTCAAAATTCTCACCCTGCTGTTTTCAGCAATTCTAAACTGTGATTTATGACCTTACATGATTCTAATCAATCCCCCACATTGAAAGGTCCAGCTTAAACTAAACTTCAAATTCTCAATAAATTCTGACCTTGCCTTTTTCCCTCTAAGACACTAAGAAAACTTTGCCATGTTGGTACTCTTCTTTACCAGGGTGAGCAAAATCTCAGAATTATCTTGACAGAGGTTGTGTTGGTGAAATCTGAGGACCCAGTATTCTACAGCACTTTACACACAGGGAATGCTACATACATTAAGTTAACAAACAAAAACACTCAGTATTTCCTAGACAATAAACCTTTATAAGTCTGGTAATTCTAATATATTAACGTATTTGGACTCTGCAAGTTGGAAATTGGAACATAGACATCCTGGTTTAAGCTGACACAGACCTATTTGATGTTAGTGTTTAAATGCTAAGTAACAGTGACTGTTAAGTGACAGAAAGCTTGTATTTCACTTTGTGATTGGGGTGCACTTTGCTACTTGTTTTATGAAAGGCTTTATAAGTTACAGTCAGAGGTTAACAGTAATCACATTTTTTTTCCTCCTCTGGCTTTAATAAATGCCTTTAGGGCATTTCATTCTGTTAAATCAAACAGCAGACAAAAATGTAATGCTCTGCTAACCTCTAAAGTACGTGAAAAATTTAGTTCATAAAATATGTATGAAGAACACAGTGTTACAATGATAATGTTACTTCCTGTCTAGATTATTCTGCCAAAAGAATTGGTACATTAAGGTCTCTAGTCCTTGATGTCTTTTGACTGGAGTTACTCTTAGTTCATTTCATATCAGTTACTTAAATGACTTGTCTATTAGCATACATTTATAAATATATACAATAGTTATTTAGACCCAGTTGTCAAGGCTTTAAATCAGCACTATTAGGAGCTATTACATATAATATTCTTTTGTAGAAAGGTAATATTTAAAATATGAATCCAAGCATATGGAAACATCAAAGTTGTGTGTATATGAACAAAAAATAAGTCATTGTTTTGAACTAATACCATCATGGTAAATGTGAATTCATATGGGATAGTTTCTTATATACACATTCCTTGTTAAGACCATCAGCGTCTTTTAGGCAAATTTGTGCTATATATTCTTCATAATGTATCCTTACTTTTTGGTGAAAAACATGAAAACATAGCTTCTGTTTCTTCACTACTTACTTGTTACAATATCACCACAGCAGACAGTTACACAATTAGATGGTGTCTTTAGAATTGTAAATATGCTAACCCATTTGAAAACATAGCAAAACTTAATTGATATGGGTGTCACTAATTTAGAATAAATGAAAAATAAGATAGGAACATGGACAATATTTTTATAATTTCTTCCTTCATAATAGGTATGTATAATTTTAAAAGCCTTTTAAAAAGTAAGTAAACAAAATTTTAAATTTGCTCTGAAACAGTAAAGACAAGAGTAATAGTAATAGCTGGATCAGAAGAAAAAAAAGTCTTTCTGACTGTGTAGTAAAGAAGAAACCTTACCTGAAGAAAGGTCTTTCGCCTTCAGTTCCTGAGAGATGACCTCGAGGTCCTTGGAATGTCCTGCTAGATAAGAGTATCTTGGATCTCCCATTGCCTGTTTCAGCATCCTGAGCTGCTCTACATTTTCTGTGCAGAGATCCTGGTGCCAGGAGGCCCCCTCTCCTTCATGCCCAGGTGGGTCTTCAGGCATTTGGAGCACCTGTTCACCTGGATCAACACTCTGAGCCACTCCACCATTCCTGGATATAGATCATACATCTGGATGCTTGGTGGCCACCCACTGGATTTTCTCTTGGCACTGGTACCTGTGCTTGTTATCAGGGACCTGCAGGTGGACTTGTCTGGTCCAGCCCTGTCCATCTTGGCCCACACCCACCTTGGGGCTGAGCAGGGGGCTGAGACCACTGTGCACTCCATGAATCAGCCCATTGACTAAGGCAACAGAGTGCTTCCCCCAGAAAGCAAGGAACAATTATATACCCAGCCATAGCCTACTTTTACCTATAAACACCATCTACTGGCTTGTAGGTCAAACTGCACAGCCTAATATAAAACCTGTAGACAAAAGTGCACTGGGCTATAGAAACAAAGCCAAAAGACCCTATTCAGCATTCTCTACAGTCACATAACCTAGGGAGTGGAGAGAGAAGGAAAGGGAAAGGAAAAAAAAAAAAATTATAGGGATGGAAATAAAAAGAAAAAAATCCCACTCACATAAACTATTTTAAAAGTTGCAAGTGCCAACATCTCTAGATGAAAAGAAACCAGTGCAAGAATTCTGACACCATGAAAGCCTGAATGTAGTGACACCGCAAAGGATCACAATAGCTCTTCAGCATTGGTCCCTAACCAAAATGGAAACTCAGGAAGGTCAGGCCAAGAATTCAAAGCATGGGTTGCAAGGATACTCAATGAGATACAAGACAAGGTTGAAAATCAACACATAGAAAATTCTAAAGCAATCCGGGAAATGAAGGGAGAGATGAACATCTTTAAAAAATTAATGACAGCCTCTGGAATTGAAAAACTCACTATGGAATTTCAAAATACAATTCAAAGCTTTATCAACAAACTGCATCAAGTAGAAGGAAGAATTTCAGAGCTTGAAGACCAGTCTTTTAAACTAACAAGTCAGATACAAATACAATAAAAATAATTTATAAAATGAACAAATTGTTGAGAAACATGGGATTATGTAAAGCAACCAAATCCATAAATTATTGTTATTCCTGAGAGAAAAAGTGAACAACCTGGAAAACAAATTTGAGATAACAATTCAATAAAATTTCCCTAATTTTGCTAGATGGTTAGATATCCAGATACAAGAAATCCAGAGAATATGTGTGAGACACTATATAAAGTGAACGTCACAAAGGCATAAAGTCACCAGTCTGTACTATGTCAACACCAAAAAAAAAAAAATTCTTAAAGACAGCTAAAGAAAAAGGTCACATCACATCACGTATAAAGGGAACCTCATCAGGCTAATAGCAGACATCTCATCAGAAACCTTACAAACCAGGATAAGGGGTCTATTTTCAGCACTCTTAAAGAAAATAAACTACAACCAAGAGTTTCATATACTGCCAAACTAAGCCTCATAAGCAAAGGAGAAAAAAATTATATATATATTCTTCTACATATACATATAATGTGTGTGTGTGTGTGTATATATATATATATATATATATTTTTTTTTAAATAACAATTAGGTGCTAAGGGAATTCATTACCACTAGACCAACATTACAAGAGATCCTTGAGGGAGTTCTAAACATGGAAATGAAAGAATGATATCTACTACTGCAAAGACACATTTAAGTACCTTACTCACGGACTCTATAAAGAAACCATACACTACAAACTACAAAGAAATCAGCTAGCAACCTCATGGTAGGATCAAAATCTTACATATCAATAGTAATTGTCAATGTAAATGGTCTAAATGCCCCCACTTTAAAGGCATTGAGTGGCAAGTAGGATAAGGGAAGAAGACCCATCTGTCTGTTGTCTTCAAGAGAGTAATCTTACATGTAAAGATATCCATAGGCTCAAAATTAAGGGTTGAAGACGGCTATACCATGCAAACTGAAAACAAAACAAAACAAAAAGCAGTTGTTGCCATTCTTACATCAAATAAAACAGACTTTACACCAACAACAGTAAAAAAGGACAAAGAAGGGCATTACATAATGATAAAGGGTTCAATTCAACCAGAAGACTTAACTATCCTAAATATTTGTGCACCCAGCATTGGAGCACACAGATTCATAAAACAAGTACCTATAGACCTAAGAAAAGACTTAAAAAACCACACCATAACAGTTGGGGGCTTTGACACCCTACTGATCGTTTTCTGACTTGATTATTTGTCTGATGCTAACAAAGAAATTCTGTATTAAATTTCACACTTGATTAATTGGAAGAAATAGACATCTACAGAATACCCCACCCCTCATCCACAGAATATACAGTCTTCTCATCTGCTCACAGAACACACTAAAATATTGAACACATGCTTGGTTATAAAGTAAGTCTCAATAAATTCAAAAAATCAAAATCATTCAAACCATAGTCTTGGACTACAGTAAAATGAAAGTAGAAATTAATCCCAAGGAGACCTCTCAAAACTCTACTATTACATAGAAATTAAACAACTTGCTTCTGAATGACTACTGGGTAAACAACAAAATTAAGTCAGTAATGAAAAATATTATATGAAATAAGTGGAAGCAAAGATACAACATATAAAAATATCTGGTATGCAGTGAAAGCACTGTTAAGGGAAAGTTTATAGTGCTAAATATCTACCTCAAGAAGTTAGAAAGAACTCAAGTTAACAATCTAACATGATACCTAGAGGAACTAGAAAAACAAGAGTAAACTAACTCCAAAGCTCGAAGAAGAAACCAACTGACCAAAACCAGAGCATAACTGAACAAAATTAAGACCCCAAAATCTATACAAAGAATCAACAAAACCAAAAGTTGACTTTTAAAAGGATAAACAAGATCAACAGAACACTAGCTAGATTCACAAGAAAGAGAAAAGATTCAAATAAGCACGTTTACAAATACCCAAAGTGTCATTACAGTAGATCCCACAGAACTATAAAAGATTATCAGAGACTGTCATGAACACCTTTATGAACATAAATTAGAAAATGTAGAGGAAGTGGATAAATTCCTGGAAACAAACAATATCCCAAGATTGAATTGGGAAGAAACTGAACCTCTGACACACCAATATCAAATTCCAAAATTAAATTAGTAATAGAAAACCTACCAACCAAAAAGAAAAAAAAAAAGCCCTGGTCCAGGTGGATTTACAGCTGAATTCTACCAGATATACAAAGAAGCGCTGGCAGCAAAAAAAATCGATGAGGAGTCCCCAAGTCAGTCTACAAAGCAAGCATCATCTAGATACTAAAACCTGTCAGAGACACAATGAAAAAATAAAATCACAGGCCAATATCCCTGATGAACACAGACACAAAAATCCTCAACAAAATACTAGAAAACCAAATTCAGCAGCACATTAAAAGCCAATTCACCATAATCAAGTAGTCTTTATTCTTGGGATGCAAGGTTGGTTCAACATACAAAAATCAATAAATGTTATTCATTGCATAAACAAAATTCAAAATAAAAGCCATATGATTATCTCAATAGATGCAGAAAAAAACTTTTGATAAAACCCAATGCCCCATTCATGATAAAAAACAAACAAACAAACAAACAAAAAAACCTCAAGAAACTAGGAATTGAAAGAACATACCTGAAACTAATAAGAGGTATCTATGACAAACCTCCAGCCAACATCATACTGAATGGGCAGAAACTAGAAGAATTCTCCTTGAGAACTGGAACCAGACAAGGATATCCACTCCCCATACTCCTATTCAACATAATACTGGAGGTGCTAGCCAGAGTAATCAGGCAAGAGAAGGAAATAAAAGGCATCTATATAGGAAAAGAGGAAGTCAAATGATCTCTCTTCACAGATGATATGATTCTATACCTAGAAAACCCTAAAAATTCTACCAAAAGTTTCCCTGAACTTATAAATGACTTCAGGAAAGTTACAGGATACAAAATCGATGTACAAAAACCAGTAGCATTTATACACAGAAATAATGTTCAGAGTCAAACCAAGAATGTAGTCACATTTACAATAGACACACAAAACATGAAATACCTAGGAATATATCTAGAAAAGGAGGTGAAAGATCTCTACAAAGAGAAGTATACAACACTGCTGAAAGAGATTATAGATACCACAAACAAATGAAAAAATATTTTATGCTCATGGACTGAAAGCATCGATACTATTAAAACAACCATACTGCCCAAAGCAATCTAGAGATTCAATGCTACTTCTATCAAATTACCAATGTCATTTTTCACAGAACTGGAAAAAAGTATTCTAAAATTGGTATGGATCCAAAAAACAGCCCAAATAGCCAAAGCAATCCTAAGCAAAAAGAACAAAACCAGAGACATCATATTATGCAGCTTCGAACTATATTGTAAGGCTACAGCAATCAAAGAGCATGGTACTGCTTCAGAAACAGACACACAGACCAATGGAACATAATAGAGAACCCAGAAATATAGCCATTCACCTACAGCCATCTGATCTTTGACAAAGTTGATAAAAATAAGGAATGGGAAAAGGACTACCTATTCAATCAATGGTGCTAAAATAGCTGGCTAGCCACATGCAGAAGAATGGACCTGGACCCCTACCTTTTGGCATATATAAAAATTAACTCAAGATGAGTTACATATTTAAATGTAAGACCTCAAACTATAAAAATTTTAGAATAGAATCTATAAACACCATTCTGGATTTTGACCTTGGGAAAGAATTTGTGATTAAGTCCTCAAAAGCAATTGCAACAAAATCAAAAATTGACAGGTGGAACCTAATTAAGTTAAAGAGCTTCTGCATGACAAAAGCCCCTATCAACAGAGTACACAGACAACCTACATAATAGAACATATTAACAAACTATGAATATGACAAAGTGCTGAGACCAGCTCGGTTGGGGAGACCCTAACCCAGTGGTGCTAGAGAAATTAAAGACACACACACAGAAGTATAGAGGTGTGAATTGGGAAATCAGGGATCTCACAGCCTTCAGAGCTGAGAGCCCTGAACAGAGATTTACCCACGTATTTATTAACAGCAGACCAGTCATTAACATTGTTTCTATAGATATTAAATTAGCTAACAGGTAACCCTTATGGGAAACCAAGGGATGGGCTGAATTAAAGGAATCGGTTGGGCTAGTTAACTGCAGTAGGAGCATGTCCTTAAGGCACAGATCACTTGTGCTATTGTTTGTGGTTTAAGAATGCCTTTAAGCGGTTTTCTGCCCTGAGCTGGCCAGGCATTCCTTGCCCTCATTCCCCGTAAACCCACAACCTTCCAGCTTGGGCGTTAGGGCCATTATGAACATATTATAGTGCTGCAGAGATTTTGTTTATGGCCAGTTTTGGGGCCAGTTTTCTGGCCAGATTTTGGGGGGGCCTGCTCCCAACAACAAAGGTCTAACATCTAGAATCTATAAGAAACTTAAGGCCAGGCGTAGTGGCTCACGCCTGTAATCCCAGCCCTTTGGGAGGCTCAAGTGAGCAGATCACCTGAAGTGAGCAGATCACCTGAAGTCAGGAGTCTGAGACCAGCCTGTCCAAAATGGCGAAACCTCATCTCTACTAAAAATACAAAAAATTAGCCAGATATGGTTGCAACCACCTGTAATCCCAGCTACTAGGGAGGCTGGGGCAGGAGAATCTCTTGAACCCGTGAGGCAGAGGTTGTGGTGAGCTGAGATTGTGCCACTGCACTCCAGCATGGGCAACAAGAGCAAAACTCTGTGTCAAAAAAAAAAAAAAAAAAAAAAGAGAGAGAGAGAGAAACTTAATTTAATTCAATAAGCAAAAAACAATCCCATTAAAATGGGCAGAAGACAAGAACAGACACTTCCCCAGAGAAGACATACAAGTGGCCAAGAAACATGTGAAAACATGTTCTATGTCGCTAATCATCAGAGAAATGCAAATCAAAACCACAGTGAGATACCATCTGACACCAGTCTGAAACGCCTATTACTAAAACCTCAAAAAACTACAGATGCTAGTGAGGCTGTGGACAAAAGAGAATGCTTACACACTGTTGGTAAGAATGTAAATTAGTTCAGACACTGTGCAAAGCAGTTTGGAGATTTCACAAAGAACTTAGAACTATCCTGTGACCCAGCAATCTCATTACTTGGTGTATATCCAAAATAAAACAAATTGTTCTACTAAAAAAGATACATGTTCTCACATGTTCATTGTAGCACTTTTCCCAATAAAAAGACATGAAATCAACCTAGGTGCCCATCAATGGTGGATTGCCTTGAGAAAATGTGGTACATAGCCATAGAATAAAACAAAATTATGTCCTTTGCAACAACATAAGAGAAGCTGGAGACCATTATGCTAAGCAAATTAATGCAGGAACAGAAAACAAAATATATGTTCTCACTTACAAGTGGGAGCTAAACATTGGGTAACAAATAGACCTAAAAATGGTAACAATAGGAACTAGGGATCACTAGACGGGGGAAGTAGGAAGGGGACAAGGGGTGAAAAATGAACTATTGAGTACTATGCTCAGTACCTGTGTGGTGGGATCAATCACACCCCAAACCTCAGCATCATGTAATATATGCATGTAGCAAACCTGCACATGTACCTGTGAATCTAAAATAAAAGTTAAAATTATTTTTAAAAGTGTTTTTTTTTTTTTTTTTTACCTGGGGTCCTTGGACCACACAAGATAGTCTGATGATGTGATTTATAATGAGGGCTTTGGGCCACATGGTGTCAGCTTGATCAGAAGATTAGAGGTCAGCCACATGGGCAGTCAACTATGTCCATGTGCAGAAGCTCTAATAAAAACTCTAGACTCAAAGCTCAGATGAATTGCCTTGCTGTCAATACTTTATGTATGTTGTCACACATCATTGCTGCAAAAAGTTAGGTTGTCCATGGCTCCACTGGAAGAGGACAGCGGGAAACTCTGAATATGGAACTTTTATGGATTCTATCCCATGCTTTTCTTCTCATGAATGATTTTAACTGGTATTTTTTCTCTGCAATAAACTATAATGATCAGTGTAACAACTTTCAGTGATTTCTGTGAATCCTTCTAACAAATTATCAAACCCAAAGATGGTCTTGAAGATCGTGAACCTGTAGTTGGTATCAGAATTGATGGTGGTCTTGGAACTTCTTTCTAACTTTGTTCTGGAAATTTATTAAAACAAGCCTTCCAGAGACCTAGAAAATATAGCATTTTCCCTCTTTAAGATTTATTTTAACTGTCTAACTTTAGATGGTAATTTATAAACTTTATATTTTCCTAAATCAGAATGGTTTATAATTTAGTTTTAATTACTAATGTTTTCTGAATATTATGGACTTTCATATTATAAATATACAATAGTTTATTTTGTATTAAGGTAACATTTTTGACGCTACCGCTATGTGCAAATTAGAATAGTGTAAGAATGTCTGATATTTATTTCTCTTTAATTAGAAATTTTCAAAACTTTGTGTGATAGTTCACTCTTAAGACCTTCAGAATCAAAGCTACATAGGGTTGTCACCTCATATAGATAGTGCAATGCATTATTTTATGGCATTTGGCTATTGATATCTTCATCATATAAAAAATAAATGTCAAGATATCATTTTAACTTTTTATATACATGTGCCCATTCCTTACTCTTGGTTACTGATAAAATTTATTTTTAAACTGAGACTTAAAGGAAAATATGCTGACATTTGGGCTTAGTGTCTGCCACCATGGCTTTGTAGTAACAGATAATTACTTAAGCTTTCTTACCATCAAATTCTCCAAAAGCTGGACAATTTGTTTATGGACAATCCCTGATCTTACACCTATTGTATAATCTACCTCTGTATTCACATCCCTGCGTTTTCCATAGTTGTATGTTTCCATATAATTGCAAGATAAACTCATGGTTGTTTGCCATTGAAATGAAGAGATCATCAGAGCAATTGTGTCAGAGTAATTTGATGAAGAATGTACAATTACTGAAATGTTTGGAGGCTTAAAGAAGAATTTTTGTAAGTTGTTAGCTATATTTTTAAGGTCATTTCTCTGAGAAACAGGGAAGCCTGAGAAAAGGAAATGCCAGTAAGGGACAAATTATTTATCAGGGATCCTTTGTAGGTGACCATGTTCTTGTTCAGAATCAGTGATTTGTTGTATTTCAAGACCCAGGCTTTGGGGTATTAAAGAGGACAGTCGATTTCATTATTATTATTTTTTTCAGTCTTGCTACAGGGAGGGACCTTGTATTAAGACGTGGGGGATCTTGCTATCTTAATAACTTAGAAGATTTGTTTTGAACTTCCTTTACCAAGTACATTCAAGTGATGTAGCAGGCACATAGTTTAGGAAATTGGAATTGAAATGGGCAGGTGTGTGCACAAGCATATACATGCACATAGTTAAAAAGACTTTGAAGGTTATAAGTTAAAGATTTGTTGCAGGGAGAAAAAAGTCAATAAGAATTGTATCAGGAAAAATGGTAACACTTGAAATTTGTATGATGTACATATTAGTCATTATTGGTTAATTGCATTAATTTAAAAGTTAGTTATGTTTACCATGAAGAAAACAATAAAAATATGGTTTGGAATAGATTATTCAATTATTGTTCACTTATATTGGTATAAGTCAATGGAGAAAGACATTTTGCTGTTTTACTCAGCTGTGAATAAGAAGTTTGAAAACTGTATAGATCATTTTAATTTCAGGCAATGCAAATGATACACATGGATAATGGCCTAAATCAAATCTGGAAATGTTATGATATGATTACTTATTCAAAATTTGGTTTTGGTTAACTTTATAATGAAGGCTGAATTTACTGCATAAATTAAAAATAATCATGGAGCATGGGAGAGGATTATCTAAGAAAATAAGAGATTGCTCTTTTCCAATAAAGGAATGGGAAGATCAAGAATTATCAGTTAAAGAAAGTTGTTCTTTCTTTTCCATGGCTTAGGTCAGGCTGACAATTTTTTTTTGTTTGGTTATAAATGGTCAATGCTCGCAATCACAGTTATAAGCACACCTTATCACAAAATGACCATAATTCAGATTGTTTGAGTTATTTATTCCATTTTCCCGAGGGAGGCAGGGGAAGAAAAAATATGAAGTGACATGAGTAACACAGCCTGACACAGCAAATGGGAATGGAATAAATGCTATAGCTAAAGTACTCCTTTATGTGTGGATTCTTTTAAAAATTTTAATTAAAATCTTCATAAATAGAAATTAATAATTAAACTGCTAGTATATTCCCCTAACTTTGCTAGTTAGCCTGCAATGTAGTTCTGGCATTAGTTACATGCAGTTAGCACAGACTCCACAGGTTGAGGGAACTGTCATCCTCCACAAGACTTCTCTGTCTTCGGACCCCTACCACAAGTGCCAAGTGTCTGTAGGCCACACGCAATTGTGGCTAACTGGCTACAAATTCAGAGGTCTGCACTACCCCCTTAGATTTAATAATTCACTAAAATGACTCACGTGACTCAGGAAAGGGCTATACTTGTAATCACAGTTTTATTATTAAAAGGATACAAATCAAGACCAGGCAAATGAAGAGACACAGAAGATGATGTCTTGGAAAATCCCAAAGGAGAAGTTTTTGATGTCCTTGCATGAATCTAGGACAAATGCCAGATAAGTTCTTTACTAAGCAACATTCCTTAATATTTTGTTTTTCAGATGTATTGGTTTTTATAAGAAATGGTGTGTTATTACAAAAATAAAACTTATTTTTCTAGGTACACATATGTTACATGTATCTTCTTTTCTTTTTTTTTCTTTTTCTTTTATTTTCTTTTATTTTTTTTGAGATGGAGTCTCGCTATGTTACCCAGGCTGGAGTGCAGTGGCACGATCTTGGCTCATGGTGAGCTCCGCCTCCTGGGTTCAGGCCATTCTCCTGCCTCAGCCTCCCGAGCAGCTGGGGCTAAACGTATGTGCCACCACACCCGGCTAATTTTTTGTATTTTTAGTAGAGACGTGGTTTCACCGTGTTAGCCAGGATGGTCTTGATCTCCTGACCTTGTGATCCACCCTCCTTGGCCTCCCAAAGTGCTGAGATTACAGGCACGAGCCACCGTGCCCGGCTTCTTCATTTCAAAACTTCCTTTCTCATACTGTGATCAATATAACCAAGAACCCAAAGTAGAAATATTGTCTCAAATAATTCCTACCTGAATTTTCCATCCAGGAGGAATTCTTATTATTATTATTTTTGCTACTTTCCAGTTTTTGATCATTTGTATTCCATCTGATATAGTTTGGATATTTGTCTCCACTCAAATCTCATGGGGAAATGTAATCCCCAATGTTGGAGTTGTGGCCTGGTGGGAAATGTTTAGGTAATGAGGATTGATACCTCATGGCTTGGAGCTAACTTTGTGATATTGAGTGAGTTCTCATGAGATCTGGTCATTTAAAGGTATTTGGCCCCTCTTTTCCCACTCTCATTTTCTCCTGCTTTAGCCATATGTGATGTGCCTGCTTCCCCTTTGCCTTCCACCCTGATTGTAAACTTCCTGAAGCCTCCCTAGAAGCAGAACAGATGCTAGCACCAAGCTTCCTGAAAAGTCTGCAGAACCATGAGCCAATTAAACCTTTCATTTTAATAAATTACCCAGTCTCAGTTATTTCTTTATAGCAGTACAAGAATGGCCTAATGCAGAAAACTGGTACTGAGGAGTGAGGCAAAAAGATACCTGAAGATGTGGAAATGACTTTGGGAATAGGTAACAAACAGAGTTTGGAAGAGTTTGGAAGGGTTTGGAGGGCACAGAAGACAGGAAGATGAGGGAAAGTTTGGAATTTCTTTGAGACTGTTTAGATGGTTGTTACAAAAATGTTGATAGTGATGTGGACAAGGAAGCCTGGGCTGACAAGGCCTCAGATCAAAACGTGGAACTTACTGGAAACTGAAGCAAAAGTCACACATGTATAATATGCCTTAGCAAAGAATTTGGCTGCATTCTGTTCAAGCCCTAGAGATCTGTTGAAGTTTGTGGACTTCAAAGTGAAGATTTAGGGTATCTGGTGGGAGAAATTTCCTTTCTTTTCTTTTTCTTTTTTCTTTTTATTTTTTATTTTGAGATGGAGTCTTGCTCTGTCGCCCAGGCTGGAGTGCAGTGACGTGATCTCGACTCACTGAACGCTCCAGCTCCCGGGTTCATGCCATTCTGTTGGGAGAAATTTCTAAGCAGCAAAGTGTTTAAGAAGAGGCGTGACTGCTTTTAATAGCCTACCTCAGATGTAGGAGCAAAGAAGTTGGAACTTATATTTAAAAAGAAAGAAAAGTGTAAAAGTTTGAAAATTTTGCAACCTTGTCAAGTGGCAGAGACAGAAAAAGCTTTTTTGGGAGAGGAATGTAGTGAAGCTGTGGAGAAACTACTTGCTAGAAAAATTAGCATAAATAGAAGGGATCCAAGTGCTGACAACCAAGACAATGGGGAAAAGGCCTCGACTGGCCCTCCTGTCACAGGCCCAGTGGACCAGGAGGGTAAAATGGTTTCCTGGACCAGGGCCTCACACACGTGCATAGCCTCAAAACAATGCTCCCAGAATCCTGGCTGCTCCAGCTCCAGCTTTGGCTCAAAGGGGCCTAGGTACAGCTCAGTGTGCCCCTTTAGAGGATGCAAACCATAAGCTTTGGTGTCTTCCATATGCTATTGAGCCTGTAGGTGTGCAGAATGCAAGAGTGAAGAATGCTCGACAGTCTCCATCTAGATTTCATCGGATGTATGAGGAAGCCTGGGTGCCCAGGCAGAAGCTTGCCTCAGGGGCAGAGCCCTCACAGAGAAACTCTACTAGGGCAGTGCCAAGAGGAAATGTGGAGTCAGAGACCCCACAAAGAGTCCCCACTGGGACACTGACTAGTGGAGCTGTGAGAAGGCTGCCATTGCCCTCTAGCCCCTAAAATTTTAGATCCACTGGCAACTTGCACCCTACATCTGGAAAGCCACAGGCACTCAACAACCAGTGAGAGCAACCATGAGGGCTGAACCCTGCAAAACCACAGGGGTGGAACTGCCCAAGGCCTTGGGAGCTGACCTCTTTCACCCGTATGGCCTAGATGTGGGATGTGGTGTCAAAGGAGATTATTTTGGAGCTTTAAGATTTAATGATTGCCCTACTGGGTTTTGAACTTGCATGGGGCCTGTAGCCTTTCTTTTGACTGATCTCTCCCTTTTGGAGTGGGAATGTTTACCTAATGCTTGTACCCCTCGTATCTTGGAAGTAAATAACTTTTTTGATTTTACAGGCTTATGGAAAGAAGAGACCTGCCTTTCTTTATCTCAGATGAAACTTTGGACTTTGAACTTTTGAGTTAATGCTAGAGTGAGTTAAGATTTGGAGGACTATTGGGAAGACATGATTGTATTTTGCAATCAATGTGAGAAGGACATGAGATTTGGGAGGGGCTAAGGGCAAAATGATATAGGTTTGGATGTATGCCCCTGCCCAAATCTCATGTTGAAATATCTCCAATGTTGGAGGTTGAGCCTAGTGGAAGGTGTTTGGGTCATTGGGTCATGGGGGTGGATTCCTCATGGTTTGGTGCTGTCCTTGCAATAGTCAGTGAGTTCCCATGAGATCTTGTCATTTAAAAGTGTATGGTACCTCCTCCCCACTGTCTCACTTTTTCCTGTTTTTGCCATGTGATATGCTTGCTTCCCCTCCATTTTCCACTACGATTCTAACATTTCTGAGAGCTCCTTGGAAGCAGAGCAGATGCCAGGACCATGCTTCCTGAAAATCTTGCAGAACCATGAGCCAATTAAACCACTTTTCTTGTAATTAATCAGTCTCAGATATTTCCTTATAGCAGTGCAAGAACAGTCTAACATGAGACCCCATAGTATTTGTTTTTGATGAGGTAACTGAGCTCGGCTCCTGAGATAGTATGCTCAGCTCAGGCTTACTTAGATTTGGTCTGCCTAATCTCCTGAGAAGCTGTGGTGAGGGCACAAATGTGTCTGTGTCATGGTGGAGGGGAGAGTCAAGACAGAGGCAGACTTTGCTTTGCTCTATTGCTCTATATAATGAGAGCAATCTTCTCTTGTTACAGTTATTGGCTGAATGTTGATTTTTTTTCAAGCCCTTTGAATATGGTTGATTCTTGAAGAAAGGAAATAACTAACAGGAAACTTTTAAAAATGATCATGATTCTTCAAAAGTATCTTTTTTTAACTACACCTATGATCTGTGGAAGAAAATGTCTTTCACAAAGTGAATTTGTTATAAAACTTCATTATTCAAGGTCCAATAGTAACCTTCTACTTACAGAATTAAACCTCAACTTTTAAATCTATTATTGAAGGTCTAAACCAAGGTTTTACTATCTTTGTTTTCTTATTATAGTGTATAATAATAACTTTTAATCTAAGTGCACATAGGCACACACATACGGCATTATTTATTGAACACCTACTGTGAGCACATATTGTGCCAAATACTGCAGAAAGTAGAAAAGATGAAAAAATATTCACAAGTAGGAGGTTAAATTAAAGGAAAACTAGTATCATACATTAAAAAAATGGAAAAGATTAGGTGCTGGATGAATATGAAATTAGTGGCCATAGGTTTCCAAATAAAAACTTTTTGTCAGTGTAGCATTTTTCAATTCCATTCTAGTAATGTTGTCAATGGCAATACAATTGCCTTGGCCAATTGTCCACAGAGTAGTCTGGAGGGAGAAAAGTGACATAGATGATAACACAGTGGCCACATACAACTTGCCATATATATATATATATATATATATATATATATATATATATATATATATATATATATGGTGACCTATGCACAAATGTATGCATGTTATCTTCATTTTAGTGGCATTGGATAATGTTAATGTTGTATTTCAATTAGAATATGCACAAAGTATATATAGGTAATATAATAGGCTGTTCTCACGTTGCTATAAAGAAATACTCGAGACTGGGTAATCTGTAAAGGAAAGAGGTTAAATTAGCTCATGGTTCTTCAGGCATCACCCTGGCACCAGCACCTGCTTGGCTTCTGGTGAGGCCTCAGGAAGCTTTAAGTCATGAAAGAAGAAAAACGGGGAGCCAGTATATCACATGGCAAGAACGGGAGCAAGAAAGAGTGAGGGGAAGTGCCATACACTTTAAACATCGAGACCACAAATGCAAGGCTAGCACTAAGCCATGAAGGAACTGGCCTTATGACCCAAACACCTCCCACGTTCAACATTTTACTAAAACATGGGATTTGGAGAGGATGTCTAAAAGATATCAGCTAAGGTAAGAAATGTATTTTGTTTTTAAAGGTAATTTTTAAAGAATGAGTAGAATATTTAAAAGAAGCTAAGCAAAGACATTTTCCCTTTTAAAAAAATTTCTAATTTTTTTTCAGAAAGATAGAGTCTATCAGTCTTCTTCTAAAAGAGTGTTTTCTTGTCTATTGTTCTAATAGCATTCTTGAATGATAGTATAAGCTTTCTAGTGGAATATAAAATAGAAACCTTACTGAAAGGACATGGTAACTGGATTTTATTTAAACATATTTAGCACATTGATATTTTATGGTAAATGAGTAACTTATAAATAAAATGAACTGAGGCTTATGTATTTCTTTTTATATTTGAGGAAATATATTTATTTTATTCATATTATCTATAATAAAATTAATAGTTTCCTGAAACTAAACTTTCCCTCTGATGTATTTCCTGACATCCTGTCAAATGGTTAAAAGAGTAGTTATTGTGTTAATTAGAGATGAATGAATGTACTGTACCACTTCAGGTTACACAGATCATCTGCAAGGGTCTTTTATTAAAATAGAGAAAAAATACACATTTGAATTAAGTGGAAAGTTGTTTCTTCAATGCCTGGTTAAGAATCACCTGTCAAATTAGCCTCTTTTTGTCCTTTCTTTATTCCTGTATTTCTTTCTTTATTGAGCTCCTACTTTGTGGATGGTGCTGTTTTACTTGTTGTGAGGTACAGAAAAAAATATAAAATTCTGGTTCCTGTTTATGGTGATTTTCTTCCCACTGCCTTGGAATGTTCCCTAACAGAGCATGTAGCTGCGTGTATCAATTTCTCCCTAGAAAGTCTAACCCTTTCTGTACTAAGTTCTCCTCCACGAATTTTCAGCTTAACCCCATTAATTTGCATATATCCTTATTTAGGATTATTTCTTTTTAGCATTCCCCAATTTCTTAACTCCTGTTCCCTTACCAGGGCTTCTTCAACTTCCAATCTCTAGGTCTAACTTCTTCTTAGAACTTTAAAACTCCATAGTAACCTGCCTATATCACACATTCACTTTTATCTAAATTCAATGTGTTCACTGCATTCATGCCACTTACAAAGGATCTCAGAGTCACCAATAAGCAATAGTTCACAGGTGGCATGACATCTTCACTGTACTGTTAATAACAGAATTCTGTGGCCCTTTTAAATAAAACTCTTTATGATGGGTATCATTGTTCTATGTTTCCCTCTTGCTCTGGCAGAGAAACCAAAACTAAAACTGCCTTTGCAAAAATTGTAACTGAGAAAATTATCATAGTGAGAGAAATCTGACATGACTGACTCCATCTTGTCTCTAGCCTTACAGGTTGGCTGTCTTTGCTCATCGCTGTGTGTGGACCAAACTAACTTTGGGAGAAATTTAATTTATAGTTTAAATGATAATAGCGCTTACCCAAAACTAAACTGTTCTTCTGAAATTAATGAAAGGCCACCAAGTTAGGATGAGAGGGTTTTGAATTCTAAATAATTACCAGCCATTATTCCAGAGGCCATAAGATTTGCAACTTCCCCAGTACTCTTGAAGACAACATCATAATTATAGAGCCTAAATTGATCTTTTGAGACGTTTTTTCAGATTTTTACATTTATGACATCTGGATGGCCTCATTTAGACCTGCCAACCAGTCCCATTCCCTAACTCTCACCAGGAACAGATTCAATATAAGGGGACAGCTTTGATTCCCTATGATTTAATCTCCAACTCAATCAACCAATATGCTCCCTACCCTTCCCCCCACCCACCAAACTATCTTTGAAAAAAACCCTAACTTCCAAGCCTTCAGAGACACTGATTTGAGTAATAAAAAAGCTTTTGTCTCTCATACAGTTGGCTTTGAATAAATTAAACTATTTTTTGCAATTCCTCTATCTTGATAAATCAGCTCTGTCTAGACAACAGGCAAAGAGAACCCATTGGGTAATTACAAGTTCATCATAAGTGAGAACTAATGAGGAACTAGCCAATAAACAGAAGATGGAGTTACATCTGTGTATATCAATGTGTGAGTAGTGTGGATACTTGTGGGGAGTTAGTGAAGAAAATAATATAGAGGTAGAGGTTCTAGGTACCATCCACTACTCCAGTTCTGGTCAGAAGAAGAGTAGATAGCTGTTTCTGTAGAGTGAACTAAGAGCAGATAGACAGGCATCCTGTTCCCAAGAATCTTTCAAAAATATATATAAAGAAGAATCTTAAACTTCACCATTACTGGTTTATTTAATTAGTTCAAATATTGAAAATGCCTTTGGGAGAGACAATGAATTACATATTTATTCTCCTAAAATATATGTGTTCGTAATTTTCCTCACTTACAAGAGGAATTTCATAAAAAAATATTGGATAGAGAGTGGAGGAAGGGGTGGAAAAGGGTAAGGACAAAGGGCTAGAGAGGAAAGGGAATAAGAGGATAGGCAAGGGGAAGAGAGGAAAAAGAAAGGAATGAGAAATAATGTTGAAAAGGCATCAGAGGCAAATGGAGAGCCCTGAGAAAGCCTACCTAAATTTGCTGAGAATAGGTTCTGTCTCAAGGTAGTTTTCTCCTTTTCTCCTCTCCATATCCATGGTTTGTGTAGCCAACGGATGGGGTTAAAATACTTACCAAAAAGTACAGCAAGACTCTCCTAACGTAGGTAGGGGCTCCTAGTGACCTGTACCTTAGCACAGTTGAATGCCACACATACACACGGTTACACACCCAATGACATAGTGAATAAAATAACTTGAGGTCTGTAAGCAAAAATATAACCAATTCCCAAAAAAAAAAAAAAACAAAAAAAGAGGGAAAGAAAAAAAAGAGTGAAGAGAGAGAGAGAGGGAACACCTACTTTGGCATTAAAGTTGGTTTGTGAGTATTTTAAATAATTCAACCTTTTAACTTGAGGTCTGTAAGCAAAAATATAACCAATTCCCAAAAAAAAAAAAAAAACAAAAAAAGAGGGAAAGAAAAAAAAGAGTGAAGAGAGAGAGAGAGGGAACACCTACTTTGGCATTAAAGTTGGTTTGTGAGTATTTTAAATAATTCAACCTTTTAGCTTAAGGAATTCCACCCCCTCGTTATTGCTTTTCAGAACTAGAAGACAGATCCAGGAGCAATTCAATCCAATTAGAAGGGAAAAGAGAGATTTTCTCTGGCAATTGCTATGCAAATGTGTGTGTCAGAAAATAGAAAAGGTGACACTAAGCAGCCACATTTGGTTGTTGACAACACAATTTCTCTTTACTCTCTGTGTTTCAAAGCGTTTTAAAAGAAACCTTAACCTAATAGAAAGAGGTCCTAGGTAGTCCTGCCAAAGTTAGTGCCAGCTTTCATCATTCCCTCCAGAAGTGCAAACTGGGCCAGGTAAAACTGCCTTGGGCCAACCTAAACATTGCATTCAGTTGTCATATTCATGTTTTCAGTAATAGAAATTGCTGGTGTGTGACACTTTTTGAAACTTTTGGTATTGTGGGCTTATAAAACATTTCAATGGGTAATAGTGTCAGACAGTGGTAATTAATCTTGGTGGAGAAACCTGTTTCTGAATTGGAGCATCGCTTAAAGGTATTTCACTTCAGTGTCTGCTCATTAAAAGTTGTACTTGGGCTTCTACTCCTTATCTATAGTTTTAAGAATAATAATGTTACAAAAGCCTGAACAATTAGATTTTCAGTGTTATGACCCCATACCCTGACCGCATCTAAACTTTTTCTCATCCCATTGTGTGGGAAGGAAGAGTGGTGAGGGAGGAGTAGGAAGATTGGAAAAACAGAGAACTCAGAACGTTTATAGATGGAGGGAACCTTGAATGGAGACAGGCATCTCTGGAGAAAAACTCTCTCACTTTACTGAGGACAAGAAGTCCAGAGAGGTTAGGAAATTATCAATTCAGCTAATTATTTGTAGACAGGAATCCAAGGTCATATATTTTAATCCTACTCAGCCCCAGGGCAAATATATTATTTCAGTCCTGGTTTCCTCCTGCAAAACTAGTCTCTCAGAAGCAAGCAAAATAATTTATGCACATTCATGGATGAAACGGAATATTGTAAGCACAACAAAGCATCTATATTTCTATAAACACTAAAAATGGAGTAAGACCAACAGATAACCAAATGAAAAAAAAAAAAAAATCCTGAGTGCTTACTATGAGCCTGGCAAAGTTTTAGGGATGTGGCTCATAGTCAAGCAGGAAATATAGATGTAGATACGAAAATGTTGAAAAATGTAGAGTACTGCAAGATGAAAAATAGCTTGGAGACTTTGCTTATTAAAGAATAGCGACTAAAAGTAGGTATTGAAGGTTCTCATAAGTTGAAGTAAGAAACACATTTAAAAAAAAATGTACAACTAGTTTGTTGGGTTTTTATAGAGTGCTAGCCATTCTGATATTTTCAGTATTAGACTGAAAACAAAAGTGTAGCTACTTTAATATCCTTTTCCTCTTCCCTTTATAGAAAATGTGGTTATGTAATCTCAATTGCAGTGATGTTGTGACCCATTTAGTGGAAACTACATGCATAAGTGATTTCTCTGAGTCTTTTTTCACTTCAACCTTGCATGGACATTTAGCAAGATATATTTATAGAATATACTGTATAGTTCTTTGGTTTATCAACTAAATACATTTTGTATTCTACAAATATGTTTATAATATGGGCAAAAAACTGATTAATTCAGCCACCACTTTCTGCTGCTTTTAGTTATCCTGTGAGATTTTTATTAGTGCAAAACTTTTGGTGACCAAGACTTCAAATACTTCTGGTTAAACAAATGTAAAAGGAAGGAAAATTGTACATATCTCTGTAGCTGACAATCCTGTTGCAGTGGAATCAATCTTGGGATTTGAGCCCAAAATGTCTTTACAGCAGAGCCAGGATACATAAGCAGTTCAAATGAGCAGTGAGCAGAAATAAAAAAATGCTAGTGTGGGAGCTTTTATTTTTATCAAGTGCAGGTGATTTCAGTCTGGGCTTTTAGCTAGCATTTGGGGTCTACACAAGTAAAAAAAAAATTATGTATATGCACAGTCTACTTTCATGGATACAGTTATTGCAGAGCCTACATTTGGTAAAATTCAGCTCTCAAGTAAACAAGAATAATTTAACAAAACTTTAAAAAGGTTGATTAATATATTTCTATACTTATATTTATACCTACATCTATATCATCTCATTATTAAGCCTTTTAAATAGTAAGTCATAGTTTCTATATAGGGTGGTCCACCGAAAAAATCTTTGGCATTTGGGATTAAGTAGAAATTATTTTTAATTTCAAAAAATATTTGTTAGAAATTTTGATAATATTTTATGATTCATTGTTTGTTCTGTACCTGTGCTAAAAGTAAATAAATAGCCTGTAAGCATTTTTAAAAGTTTGTGTAAATATTTTTATTATTATATCACACATTTATTTCTGATTTTTAGGTAATTAGTTTTTTAAGTGAGAATGCAACACATATATATGTGGGTATGAATGATTTCAGAGCCAGTTAACATAAAACATGACAACTTAATCAACTAAGGGGATATTTTTTGTAGACAAGTGAGTCTCACATTTTAATATGTATATGAATTCCCTATGCACCATACCAAGATGCTGATTCAGATTCAGTAGGTCTAGGGATAGGCCTGAGTTTCTGCATTTCTACAAGCTATCAAGTGATGCTGCTCCTGCTGGTAGTTACACATTTGGGAGAGATCTTAGCTAACAAGAGGTCAAGGCTCTGGCTTTGATTTGCTCGCTCCACAATGTCAGAATCAGAGTCTCCGTGATTCTTTTGCTCTTTCCAAGTGGCTATAAGATGTTTACTCCAGCTCTAGCCATCGATCTGCATTTATGACAGGAAGAGAGGAGAAAGGGTAAGGTCAGTGCCATGCAATCTATCTCTAAATGACTTTTTTTTTTCTTTCTTAAAAAAAGAAAAAAGAAATGAATTACATACCCGCTTATTCTTAGGGGGACTAGGAAATCAGGAGACATGATTGTCATGACTGGTGTAGATCGTTTAAGATCCTCACTTTAGGCTAGGCACATTGCTATCCTGAACAAAATCAAGGAGTCCTTTTAGGAAGGAGTGAATGGGTATTAGACAGCAATTAACAATGCCCACCACAATGAACACGAAAATGCCTTTGCAAAAATCATAACTGAGAAAATTATACAGTAAAAGATATTAGACCTAGCTGACCCCATCTTGCTTCTAACCCTAAACTGTCCTTGTTCATTCCTGGGCATAGGCTGAACTAGCTTTGGTAAGCAATTTAGTGCATAGTTTAAGTAATAGCCCTTCCCAAAAGACTAAACTGTTCTTAGAAAACAAATGGAAGGCTACCAGGCACCAAGTCAAGAGGAGCTGAAATTCTAAATATTACAATCTATTATTCTGGAGGTTATAAGACTTGCCACTTCCCCAATTATTCTTGAAGGAAACATCACTATTGTGAACCTAAGATCAGCCCTTTGAAATGTCTTCTCAAATTTTTGCATTTCTAACAACCGGATAGCCCCATCTGGACCTGACAACCAGTTCTGTGGCCCACACCCAGGAATTGATTCGGCGTAAGAGAACAGCTTTGATTCCCTATGATTTAATCCCCCAGTCAACCAATCAGCACTCCTGATTCATTGGCTCCCTACCCATCAAATTATCCTTAGAAACTCTGATCCTCAAGTTTTTGGGGAGATTGATTTGAGTAATAATAAAACTCAGGTCTCCCGCACAGTTGCTTCTGCATGAATTACTCTTTCCCCATCACAATTCCACTGTCTTGAAAAATCGGCTGTCTAGGGAGCGGGCAAGGTGAACCCCTTGGGCAGTTACACACTCATGATTTCTTGAGTGTTCCTTCAAAAATTTGTCTGTAAACCTACAAATGTATATGTATTTTTTTTCTTTTAAACCTCAACAGATTTCAAAATAACATTTTTTAAATGATGCAAAGTATGATTTTCCCCTTGAATATACTCAGGTTTGCTGTTTTAACAGGATGTCTATTGATATTTTGGGGACTTCAACTCAATCTTTATTCAGAGATACATCTTCTCTTTCCCAGGTTAAGCTGCAGCCAATGGTTTTCTGTCTTTCAGAAAGAAGTGTGGTTGATTTTTGCTTTCTCTCCCCACCCAATGCCTCCCCTACTTGATAAATATTGTTTTGTACTTTGACAACATCTAAGAAGATGGGGAAAGTTGATAAGAGAGAGGAGACAGGACAACTATTGGCTATATGCGCTTTGAGTTTAGCAAATGGTAAAAGACGATTCCTGGGGCACATTTCATGAGTTCCCACTGCTGCACTGCTTCCCTGCAATTCTCTTGACCTGGGCAGATTCATGAGTTCCCACCACTGCACTGCTTCCCTGCAATTCTCTTGACCTGGGCAGATGCCTGTATTTTAGCTAGCTGATTGCAACATCTTTTTCTGGAATCTGGCTTTCACTTTCATGTACTTACTACATGGTCTCACCATTCCTTTAGGTTGTTCTATTGGACTACAGATAAGATCAAGTCATACTTAGACTTTCTACAGCCAATGCTTACCATAGAAAACATCTAGATGTTACTTGCTTCTTAGAAACTTGAAAGAATCAGACAAAGTATATATTTACTTGTTTTCTGCAGCAACAGGCAACATACATTTTCTCAGATGTGATTCAGGGACAAGTCCTTAATGCTCTAACTATAAACTCTCCAAGTGTTGAAACTGCCTTTGCAAAGTTATGACTGAGACAGTGAAGGAGATCTAATTTAACCAACTCCATCATACTTCTAACGTCCAAGCTGTCCTTGTTCACTTCTGGGCGTCGGATGAACTAACTTTTGGAGAAACTTTAGTTTATAGTTTAAACAAAGATGATAACAGTCGTTTCCCAAAGCAGACCTCCTTCTTGCCTGGGGACTAGATTGCATTTGTAGGACTAACATTAGCCACAAGATTAGGAATTATGGTTTAGGAGTCATGCAGCTGGAAGCTACAAGATTATAACCCTCCCTATAGTGCTCCTAAGATCAGTGCCTGAGATATATTGCAGACCCTGCACTTGATGGATCAGCTGGCACCACCTAGATCAATAGACTGGTCCATCTGAACTTGTGGCCCCCAACCAAGGAGTTGATTTGGTGCAACAAGACAGTTTCGACTCTCTATGATTTCATCTCCGACCAGTCAGCAATCCTGGCTCACTGGCTTCCTGCAACCCACCAAGTTATCCTTAAAAACTCTGTTCCCCAAATGGTTAGGAAGACTGATTTCAGTAATAAAATTGTGGTCTAAAACTCATCTCCTGCACAGCTGGCTCTGCGTGAATTACTCTTTCTCTATGTTTTCCCTGTCTTGGTGAATTGGCTCTGTCTAATCAGTGGGCAAGGTGGACCCCTTGAGCAGTTATAATGTTCCCAAAAGTCATCATATCCAAGGCTTGAAGTGAAGCAGAATGTGTTCCATCTTCTCCACCAAAAGATGTGATGGGAACATCTAAGTGGCAAACATTTCCTATCAAAAAAATCTTTAGCAAATCTTTTAAGTTTCTGATTACTTCTTATATCTTACCTGGCTGAGAGTGCAAGAATCATAAAAGTAGTTCTAAACTATTTGCATTACAAATGTTGCACATGGGAACTTTTCTACTTCTTCAATATTAAACTGTTGTATTGGCGTCTCAATTTTACCTTCCCTTTATTGATCCAAAGGGCATATTCCATTTCCAGTGTTCTTCATTCATTTGCATAGATACTTATTTCAGTTTGATATAATTTTCTTTTAGTTTAAAGAATTTCCTTTATCATTAGTTGTAGTGCAAATCTGTTGGTGACGAATTCTTTCAACAATTTGATGTCTGAAATAGCAATTACTTCTCCTTCATTTTTGAAAAATAATTTGACCTTGAGTAGAATTCTAAAATGATAGATTTTTCTTTCAGTATTTTGTATGTTCTGTTCCACTGTATTTTGGATTATGTTGCTTCAAATGGGAAATATGCTGTTATTCTTTGTTCATCTGCACAAAATATATGCTTTTAAATTTTCTCTGTCACATTTCCAGCAATTTGATTATAGTACTCTTGTTTCAAGTACTAGGGATTTGTTGACGTTTTTGGATCAGTGGGTTTATAGCTTTCATAAAATTAGGAAAAATTTTAGCCATTATTTCTTCAAATACTTTTTTCTCTTTCACCTTTCCCTCTTGGGCACTCCAATTACATGTTTAGTAGACTGCCTGAAATGGCTTCACAGCTCACTATTGTTCTTTTTGTTTTACATTCTATATATATATTTTTTCCTATCTATGTTTTATTTTGAATAGTTTCTATTGCTTTGTTTTTAGGTTAATCTTCTTATCTGTAGTGTCTAATCTGCTGCTAATACCACCCACTATATTTTTTATTTCAGATATTGTAGTTTTTATTATTAGAAATTTTATTTGGCTGTATATCTCTACCTAACATGTTTATTCTTCCTTCTGTCTCTTAGAATATATGCAATATAGTTATAACAGCTGTTTAATAACTAGCTGAATGTCTACATACTTTGTCATTTGTGTAATTTCCGGGTCTATTTCTATTAACTTATCTTTTTCTTCTGATTATGGGTTATTGATCCATAACAAGCAATTACAGGGCTCATTTTATTTTTTTCTTTCTCAGGAGTCACAGTTATGTGCTACCTGATGTCTAATATCTAAAAATTATTCTTTTAAATATTCAATCTTTATTTTTTAGTGTTTTAGTTGTGAAGGTAAATAAGGTTCCTTTTATTCTATTTTAGCAAGAAGAAGTTCACATTGCAAGTTCTAAATGTATAACAATTTAGTACATCAGCCAGGATAATCTCACATATAAAATTTTGTTTTAATTTTATACTGTTAGCAAGGGGATTGTCTCTTCTCCAAATAGTGACCTCACATATTTTTATTTTTTTGAAAACATAAAATATGTATACATAGACACCTAAAATATAAAAGAGATGACAAAGGTAGGATTTTACTCTCAAAGTGTATAAAATTTAGGATTTCTTATTTCACCCTTTGGGCAAAATCCCACTCCACATTATGGGTAGCTACTAGTGTTAAAGGTAAGTGCTTCCTTCAAATTGAAAAACTACCCAAATCTGCTTTGAAGGTGCAACGGAATTGACTCCATTTGAACTCAATAATTTCCAAGTCCCCCTGATAAAAAATAGTTCTCCCCAGTGTTAAGAAATCTCGTTCTTAGTCTGTAATTTTCTGTGTCAGAATTAACTTTATCTCAAAAAGTTTAGTTCCAAAGGGCGGCGGGGCGGGGCGGGGGGAATCAGTCAATCTTGTTTTTGGTTAAAACATCACACCAAAGTCTCCTATTTATTTTTCTTTGTCTGTTGCTTCCTTTTGTTATATTATAGTACAATAATCCTTTTTAATTATCTCTTTTGGACAGCCTGCTTATTTTGATCATTATTGTTTTTATTCACTACCACATCAAAGTCTTACATTTTAAACTCTTTGAGTGTACATGGTGGAGGAGTTGGGGTTGGACAAACAGAAAATTGTCACAAAACTTTATAAAGTAGAAGCCTGGAAAAAATTTTTTGAGCGTAAATCTCTGTAGCATTTGTCCACCATGCTGCATCTCTGTGGCTAATTGATCATAAAGTTATTATAAACAAAAGCAGGCTGAGTGTGGTGGTTCAAGCCTGTAATCCCAGTGATTTGAGAGGCCGAGGTGGGTGGATCACCTGAGGTCAGGAGTTTGAGACCAGTCTGACCAGTATGGAGAAACCTTGTCTCTACTAAAAATACAAAAAATTAGCTGGGTGTGGTGGTGCATGCCTGTAATCCCAGCTACCTGGGAGGCTGAGGCAGGAGAATTGCTTGAACCTAGGAGGCGGAGGTTGCAATGAGCTGAGATCATGCCATTGCACTCCAGCCTGGGCAACAAGAGCAAAACTCTGTCTCAAAAACAAACAAACAAATAAACAAACCACAAGAGCAATGAAACCGAACAACAACAAACAAAAGCCTAAACTCTCTAGTCTGGCCAAATGTTATTGCCCCGATCATTTGATTTTATTTCACTTTTTTTTCTTCTGGGTACTATATTTTGTTTATACTTACTAAATTCAGTGGCTATTTTGCCTTAGACCTTATTTTTTTTCAGAAATCACTTTAAACAACCAAAATTAATTGTTTGTAGTCCAATTTTTTTTTATTATCTAAATTTAAGTATTTTCCTGCTTCTTTGCTTCATAATATAGCTCTCATCTGGTAATAATTAGATTATAGTGTCAAGGGATATTTTTCTAAAGGAAAAACTTGTAGGCCTTTTTCTTTCTACTTCAATGATTGCCATATTCATACTCCTGTAGTCATCTCTCTTCCTCAAAAAAGAATAAAAATAAAAAGTGCCTATATTATTGTTGACCTACTGAAAGTGTATTAGAAATGTTTCCTTAAAATCAGCCATAGATTTTTTGCTGAGTTAGGAAAGTTTTATCCACTTCAAAAAGATTCAAGCTCAGGCTTCAGTAGGAGTAATATTTTTGATCTATAATAGTATCTTGTGGGGCTCTTTTTCTGAAGCATCCTAATGTCAGAACAGATACTCAATCCATATCAATAAGAATCAGATTAAAGACTGGAAGCACCTGGAATTGTATTGGGTTACTAAAAGGTAAAAAATATAGCTTTCGCTAAGACTGTAATAAAAGCTACTGTCCCTAGTTTTTAGCAGAAAATGTAGCGATTGAGGCATTTATCCAATTTAGAGAATAACACATTTGCAGCAGGTCGATGTGATTGCTTATCTGGCCGAGGAAGGTGAATGCCATAGAAATAAGCTTTAATTACTATGAAGAATAAATAAATCCTCAACCTATGCAAATATTTCTACAGTGGGGAGAATTGTCAGAAACAGAACAACAAACAAAGCAAATAGAAGGATTCAATGGAGCTATGTTTCAAACAGTGAATGCTGTAGATAGCTAGATGTGAGAATAAGGAAGATTGGACTCCACCTTTTTTCTTCTGCTTAGAAAGAGTGCAGAACCATTTTTTTCCCCAGTTAAAAGTTTGCTAGAGAAACAGGCAAAGCAGCAGTGATGTAAAGATGAGTCAAAGTTAGCCAAGTAAAGGTAGGAAGGGACTGGGTGTGGCAAAGCAAGTGAAGAGGTGCTAACTTCAGCAAAAACCAGAGTCCAGAGAGGGATAACATGGGGAGCCTGGCTAACTAAAGTTATAGCACATGAAATTGACATTTGATAGGTCTATAACATTAAATATTGGCAAGAATAGTTTGGCCTAATAGGTTATAATTGTATAGCAGAAATAATGAGAGTAAGTGGCAAGAATTGAGATAAAAGAGATTAGAAAGCACCAAATACAGAGCCATGTAAACCATGTGGAATGGATGAATAACATAGATCTCTTTCTGAACAACTAAAAGCCCATGTCAACTAGGAACACTCCAACAATGTAGAAAAACAGCATCCAATATTTTGCCACAAGGAATGCAATTTGTTAAATCTTATCAATATTTAACTCATCTTTGTGTTATTCCACTGTGTCCAGTCTGCACAATATATTCATATGTTTCTGTATAAGACTTGAGGTGAGTGTGTCTGTGTGTGTACATTTGCATCTATATGTATTAAGAAAGAAACAGAGAATATGGCATGTTGAGTATTTATTTTTACTTCATACATTTTCACAGTAAAGTAGAGAGAGTACATGGTAATGTAGTCCTCTTGACCTGTAATCTAGATATCTAGATTTCCCATATAGAACATGGGTTACCTTCCTATGGCAAGCCCTGACACTTATACGCCATACTAATGTCATTCTATTGGCATTACTCAGTAATTTTGCTCCAACTATAAATGGAATGTGTGTGTGTGTATGTGTGTGTATTCACCTTATTATAGGAATACTTAAATAAATGTTGTACTGTTAGATGAAAATGACTCTTTCTCTTCTAGTCCTCATTTCCTTTAGCCAGTGATAATTTTGAGAGAAGAAGCAAGATTTAAAAGATGATGAGAAAAATTGTTCCTTCATTAATGAAGGGATTTCCAGATAGCTCAGCGAAAATCAGTACTACAATTCGATAAGAATCCTAGGGGCTACAATCCAAGACTCTGAAATATCAACAAGAGAGTTGAAAGGTTATCAGTGAAACAATGTTAATAAACATTGTTAATTTTATGCATTTAAGTTCAGCAAAAAAATGTAGTTGGAAGCTCTCTCTCTTTGATTTGTGTTGTTCATTAGCTTTTCTGGTTCTAATGGAGAAATAACTTCATTTATTTTTATTACTCTCATCAATGTTGATTTTTGGCAATTATCTGAGTATGGAAGAATTGAAAATGTATTCTTTGAAAACTTTATGTAATGGTTATGCATCATTTCAGTATGTAGTTGCATCTTGTGACACATGTCAACCCCATATGACAACCAGCATGAAAAACTAGAAGAAATAAAAATTGAAATCTAGAAGAAATAAATGCAGAAATCAATGACTTCTGGTGGCTGCCGTGAACTGTGTAGACCTCCACACTTGACAATTTCATGTTTTATGCAGAAGAAAAACACTTGGGGAATACATTGAGGAGTCTACACTCAAAGTCAATTGTAAGCAATGAAATAAAAGATATAAACATGTGAGAAATAACATCACCTATTATTTTCCAGGGACTGTGGGAGCTGTATATACTAGCATCCCAAAAGGGGAAACCCCCCTCCACCTTTATTTTTCTAGGGATTTTGTAGGTTTATGTAGCTCATGAATGTGTCTGTTTCTAGTAAATCCACTATAACAAAATATCAGGGAAGAAGGATTTACAGACCAGACTGGCACTGGATAAAACTGAAAATAAGAGAAGCCTACATTTTGCCTCCCTCTTTTCTTTACCCTAGGCCCTTGATCTGTTCTGCTACGACGCCATTCTGCGGTTTTATTCTAGCATAGAGGAGACAAAGGAATCTTCTTGAAGCCCTGAGTGAAAATGAAGGAATCATCTCCCTGATAGAAACATTAAGTACAATCCCCTCAAGGGTGTTTGTTTTAGAATAATAGATTACTAAAGATAGAAAAGTCCTCATAACTACAAAGACCAAAGCAGAGTGGTATAGTTTGGAGTTCAGATTTAACTGGATTTCATTTTTAGCTTTATCATTTTAAAATTGAGTGTTATTTGTTAAATTTCTGTGTCCTCTTTGCACCTCAACTTCCTCATCTGTAAAAATGGGATGATCTTTCTTTCAGGGTTGATATGAGGATTAAATGAGATCAGTTGTAAAAATTTCTGGTATGATGCCCAACACAGTGGGAACTCAGAAATGTGACTTTGCATACCTTCATTAAAAGGTAAGGTAACATGTGGCAGAATTAATTATTACACATAGAACAGAACCCCACCTAGTATCCATTTAACTTTGACAATGTGAGCCAGTGATTTCCAAATACCATTCCTCTGTTTTTTTTTTTTTTTTTGCCAGCACAGTGCCTAGAAAACAGCAGACTTTTCAAAAGTGCTTAACGACTGAATGACTGAGTCTGAGTGACTGGCCTTGACATCCTTGGAGCATGCCTCAGGATTAGACAGGTGCAACTCATAATTGTATGTGACCATTTATCAGGTCTCACCATCCACAGGACAGAGACACATTACCTTATATTTCCATGTAGACAACCTGTAAAAAGCCAGTCGACCTTTTTCTTGTGCAAATATTATCCCACAGTTAGATTTCTAAAAACAATTGCCTGGAAGTCAATTTTAAAATTAAATACTCAACTTTACTTTTGAGTAAATAAAGAAGCAACTTCAAGGTTTGGGGAAATACTCTAATAATATTTCAAGATAAAACTGTTAAGGTAAGAACTCTGAAATGAGTTTTATGAGATTTATGCAACAATTTGGTGTTTATCGTAAAATGCCAGGATGCTGATCTTTATTTTTAAAATTTTTTCACCCTTATTTTTTTCTGTAATAGCATTCTAGGTATTAATTTACCATCCTCACATTTTCCTAACTCCCACTGGTTTTCTGAAAATTAAGGAAAAAATTGATGGCTATATTTTTTGACATGTAGGACTATACTCAGATTTTCATTTGCAGCTCTGGGCCATGGCTGTATTTCTGAATCACATTTCCTTAACTAGGTACTCTCTTTTGTGACCTCTCCTTCACTTCATATTCAGGAGCAATCAAGAATGACACCCTAAAAATTAGAAACAGCCAATGGAATGTGTAGAAGACATGTAAAGAAAGGTAAAAACTCTCCTGGGCACTATTATTTCACTCAAATACAATTTGGCTAGTTTTGGTAGATTGTTGAAGCAACTGTTGATCTTAAAAAAATGATTATCGATGAAGTATTAGTAAATTAGCCAGAAATGTGTAGAGTTGTGCTAATGGTAATGCTATCAAAAACTTATAGTCAAGCGCTTCCTGATATTGAACTCTTCCACTCCGAATTTTGATATTTACAAATGTGGTAAATGTTATTCCCTTGCTTGTGCCAAGAACCTACAAATACTCTAGTACACTCTTAACATGAGAAGAAATAGGACAATTACCTCCTCTCTTACCAATTCACCTTTTAAGTAATAAAGAAAAAAATAATGAAATATTACAATGAACATCTTAGAACCCATTAAAATGAAGTACAAATGAGGATAAAAATATGCACAATATCTAACTCTTGAGAATTGGATAGTTACGGTTAAGAAAAGGATGATGAAAAACTGACTTTAAGACATTATTTAAAACTCTTTCTGTCACATTCTGACTGGAATGATTGATTATGTTAGCACCATTGACAATGAGAGTTTGAGAAGAGGTGAGTCACTTTTAATGGTGTAGGTTCAGCCTCAGATCATCTACAAATGAACCTGTGTTGCTACTTCCTCATTTTATACATTAAAAATATCAATTCCAGGAATATAAATTATTTGTACCATTGAATTTCAACTTACTTTCTGTTAGCAGAGGCATGATAAATCCTGCGTTACATAGTTGTATTTCTGGTCTGGAATACTTAAATGATAGAGGAGAGTACATACCAGCAGTTTCTGGCAAGTCTTTAAAAACAGCCTTCTAAATGGTGAAACCCTGTCTCTACAAACAAACAAACAACAAAAGAAAATTAACCGGTGCTGTGGTGCATGCCTGTAATCCCATCTACTTGGGAGGCTGAGGCACAAGAATCGCTTGAACCTGGGAGACAGAGGTTGCAATGAGCTGAGACCATGACACTGCCCTCCAGCCTGGGTGACAGAGTGAGACT
>NW_012116788.1:965176-1003479 GCF_000951035.1 Colobus angolensis palliatus | reverse complement strand
AAAAAAAAAAAAACAGCCTTCTATAAAACAACCTGAGATGCTTCTTCAAAATAGTTGTTCCTTCAGTGAAAACAAACAGCTACCTTATGAAGCCAGTGACTTATGATAATGACATAACTTTGTTGCCATCATCAATAACAACAGAAATATGAATATATTCTTTTGACAATTTCCATCTTGCTCTCATATGCATTTCAACCTTATACTAACCCTGAGGGAATGGGAAATATGTATTGTTTTGCTTAATCTTCATCCCACTTTCCTGCTGTCATCAATTCAGGAGAGCAGACTAGTTTGAGAAAATACAAAGGAGAGCAAACACAAGTCTGTGTTGCCATTACCTGCATGAGCAAACAGAGCTACAAAAATCTAGCCTATGTGCATTCCTTAAAAAGTTGAAAAGCTCTTGGATAGGAGTGACTATATTACATTCTGCTTTGGGTATCCACTAATTGGCGAAGTTCCTATGATATTAAATTTTTTGCTAAACAAATGCATGAGTAAAAATCATTATAAACTACATTACACATACAATTTAAGAGTAGCCTTTCCTTTCTTGCCTTGGTTCTTCGGAACCTTGCAAATCAGCATCTTCATCTTACTTTGTTGGAACACTGCCATCTCTTCATCCTCCAAGGCCTAGGATCTTGCAAAAGTTAGAGTAGGCAGTCTACATACCCTTGACATGTTAATGAAAAATAAATTCTGGGACCTCTGCTTAATATAAACAATTTTATCTAGGGATATTAGAATTTTATCTTTAATATTCACAAGTACAGTTGATCCTCATTATTCATGGATTCTATATTTGCAAACTGGCCTATTTGCTAAAATTTATTTGCAACCCCCACATCAATACCCAGGGCAAGCTTTTAAGATCATTCTCAAACATGCACAGAAAAGTGCAAGTTTGATTCTCCCAATGCACACATTCACAATTGAGACAGAGCAAGGTTATGCACTGCCTTTTTGTTTCAGCAAGTGTCTTTTTCATGATCTATTTATTACTGCTTTTTTTTTTGCATATTTGTACTTTTTGTTGATAATTGCACTATTTAAAATGGTCCCTTAGCATAATGCCAAAGTGCTCACTGGTGTTCCTACACACAAAAAGGCTGTGATATGCCTTACTGGGAAAAACCATGGGTTAAGTAAACTTTGTTTAGGCATGAGTTAAGAGTGCTGTTGGCCCTGAGTTTAATATGAATCACAAATACATATTAAATAAAGTATCTTTACACAGAAACACATATGAAAATGCTTATATATTCATTGCATAAAAATGTTGCGGCCAGGCATGGTGGCTCACACCTATAATCCTAGCACTTTGGGAGGTCAAGGTGGGTGGATCACTTAAGTCCAGGAGTTTGAGACCAGCCTGGGCAACATGACAAAAACCCATCTCTAAAAACAAACAAACAAACAAACAAAATAGCTGAGCATGGTGGTACACACCCCTAGTCCCGGTTACTCAGGTGGCTGGGGTGGGAGGATCGGTAGAGCCTGGGAGGTTACGGCTGCAGTGAGCCATGATCATACCACTGTACTCCAAAAAAAATTAAAAGAAGAAAGACAAAAATGTTGTGACCTGAGGTTCAGAGGAGCATAACTCTGTATTTCCCCTTAAGGGCAATGGTTCAGTATTTTCTAATTCAGTGTTTGTAGTGGCTTTATAGAACATACCTACCATGAATAATGAGAATTGATTGTAGATGTTATCATTACAATCTCAATTTTACACAAGAGGAAATGGAGTCCAATCAGGTAAGTAGTGGCTGACAAGAGATTATGCCACCAGAAATGGTAACTAAGACATCCAAAATATTGCTATTTTAACTACCACAGATTCCTTTGTGTGTGATTGGTGTGTGTGTGTTGTGTGCATACACGTGTATGTGTATAGTGATATTCAGGGGCATAGCAGTGTTAAAAATAATTTTTTAAAGGTGAAGAATAAAAGATATCAAATCTTATAAAAATAAAGAATGGATACCTATCAATAGTAGTATTATTTAAGTAAAGCTGAGTCAATATTTGTTGTGGGCTTTTATACTGTTTGGTAAATAAATGTTTGTTAATCACTGTTTGGCACTTGGATATTTTTTGATAGCCAGGTATCCCTTAGACGTGTAGTCAGGGAGTTACATCCTGGAAATACTATCACTGTGGCATTTTCTATATTTTTTTTCTCATGAGATTACTTTGGAAATAAGACACATGCTACAAATGCATCTAAGTGTTTTTGTTTAAATCTAGTATTCTTTTGGTGAAGCTCATCTCAATAGACTAATTTTTTTTCACACATAGGATGATGGATAAACGTATCTGCCTGTGGTGGAGGAAGTTTCTTGAGATGAGAGTTTCAAGGTCAGAAGGCTTTAAGAAGACGTATTTTTCTGCCAGCTTGCTTGGTAGGGTCAAGACTTTTCTTGGTGCTATAAAAACTTAGAAGGCAATAGCTGTGAACTGTTTGACTTCATTTGGTTGCTTGTAAGCACTGGGTCTGCCTTGTTAGAGAATACTCCACATGGCAGATGGTATGTTAAGGCTTTCTAGTGGCAGCAACTTGACTCCCCAACCCCTGTTTTTTAAAAAAATTTCATTGCATTTATTTTTATTTTCATAAAGCAATGCTCCTTAAAAAACAGAGGAAGTTGTACAAGCAAATGAAGTGTGCATTTTAATTCAATAACCATTTGTTGAGACTCTTCTGTAAGGCAAGCCCAATACTATTTGAAACATACCCTAATATTACAAATACTGTAATTTACTAGATTGAGAGGTTTATAATATCCCTAGAATGCTAGCATGTGAAGAAAATGGTCTCTTATAGAGTTTTAATACAAACTGGAGTGGCTTTGGCAGAAATGGGCTGATTGTATAACTAGTACAAAACTGGCCACAAACCAATGACAAGGTATGTTATCCTAAACAAGTTTCTTAAGATCTCTGACTCTCAGTTTCCTTACTTATAATATGGACTAACGTTGCCTCCTTCACAGGATTATCATGAGAACTAAATTAAGAGAGACATGTAAAGGCTTAGCACAGGGCCTACCACATTACATTTGCTCAGTAAAGGTTTGTTACCACTGTGTTATTATCAGGAGAATAAATATGAACGGTAAAGAGGAACAGCAGCTCAGCCCAGCTCTGTCCTTACCACTGAGAATATTTAGCACATATTGGAGATTAGGGGTATGAGGAGAAAAAGCCTGGCACAAAGATATCACAATGAACAACATTATTTTATTTATTAAATTTAAACCTGGTGCCACTCTTGATTGACTTGCCTCATGGCATGGCTGGAAGATAAAATACTTTTATTAAAACTCAGGAAGCGGAATGGCAGTAGCAATTGGAAATTGTTACATGATCAGCTCTGAGGTGAAATTTCAAATGCTTTCTTGTACTATACTTTGCATATTTGTCAATTGGAGTTTTGTTGAATCCCGAATTCTTGAGCTAGGGTCACCCAGAGGACAATTTCTGATCCTAGGTTCTGTAGGCAGAAAACTCAATTATCTGCTGTGGCCTCAATCATGCATAGATATCAAGAATCTCATAGGTATACTTGAAGCAGGTGTTGGAAATAAGTAAGAAAAGCAAGTGAGCTTTCCTATATTCATTTCCACTGTTTACAGAATGATTGGAAAGTTCAAGGTTATTTTGCTGAAATGGTGTAAGTAATGCCATGTAAAACTCTCTTTGGAAAATAATCCTGGTCGTGACATTATTATTAAAGAGGTAAAAAATTAAGAACTCAAATGTAAGCTCAGATAAGCTGAGTCCCGTGACCCATTTTTTTGGGTGATTTTCACAGTGTATTTCAAAAATATGTAGAGATTTTTCATATAAAAGACACCTTTTAACTTGTTCAATCATACCAAAGTTTTCATTCTCTCTCTTTTTACATCATTTTCCTCCAACACTTCTCCTCCATTTATTACCCTTATCTCCTTCATCTCCATGATTTCTTTCCAATTATTTTGCCTTGCCCAAAGAGTAGCTTTACAAAATAAATTAAATGAAGAAATGTATACATGACTCAAAAATTGCCATTTATTGATGAAAGAATTCTTGCTGACCCTTGGTTTCTATGCCCATCTCCCTTTCTTCTTCAGCCAGTAAAGGCATGAAAACATCATTCTTTCTAGCTTGTCTTGCAGCTAGACATGGCTTTGTAATCTAGTTCTGGTCAATTAGTTATAAATAAAATTCTTCTAGAAAGCTTCTGGTAAAGATTTTTGTTTCCAGATAAGAGACAGGCAGCTCACAGTTGCTTCCTGGTACTGTAACTTATCACTTCTCTTCTTTAACAAAGGTGTGATGACTGATCTCCAGTAGCCCTCATTGCCATGAGGTAAGGAAAAGGGTCATTATGGAAAAAGTTGCAGAACAGAAGGGTATTTGATGACATCGTTATCTTGCTAAATCAATCCAGAGACCACCTACCTCCAGATTTCTTTTTTTTCTTTTTGACAGTGAGTGGCTCTGTCACTTAGGCTGGAGTGCAGTGGCACAATCTCAGCTCATGGCAACCACCTCCTCCTGGGTTCCAATGATTCTCCTGCCTCAGTCTCTCAAGTATCCGGGACCATAGGTGCATGCCACCACACCCAGCGCCCAGATAATTTTTGTATTTTCAGTAGAGGCGGAGTTTCACCATTTTGGCCAGGATGGTTTAAATCTCTTGATATGGTGATCCGCCTGCCTTGACCTCTCAAAGTGCTGGGATTACAGGTGTGAGCCACTGCACCTTGCCCAGAGTTCTTAATAAATGAGCAATAATTATCTTTATCATTTAAGTCCCTGGTAGTTTGGTTTTCTGTTATTTGTAGACTAAAACATTTCTAACAAATGTAAGTACAGAAATCGCTAAATATCCTATCTGGTGTTTCAGCCTTTTTGTGTATATTATTATTACAACATAATTGTGAGATCCATAAGAAATATGTATTACATGATTCTGCAAAGCATGCTATCATACTGGGCAGAATCTTACACTACATAAACTTCAGCTTTTGGGAGAAATTGGTAAAGTAAAACCTTAAAGGCTAAGTATAAATTACATTAGAAACTTATAAATAAGTTATAAATATGAGGAAGAGGGAGAGATGGGAGTATAATCCAATGATCTAACTCTTAGAGAGCTTAGATTTCTTTTGTGACATTCATAATGTTGAAGTGTCTTTATCAGCACCTAAAATGTGGGTATCACTTTAAAACTTAGTTCCATTCACACAACTCACAAGAAGCATATGCACAATGATATGTAACATTATACCAAGGCGTTGGAGTTGCAGTAAAGATGACTATTTCTGCCTCTAAATTGACTTGCTACAGGACCCCAGGCAAGATCTTCAATCTCCCTGTCTCAGTTTACCCTGTCTATGATAATTCTTGTACAAAGTTTTTCTTCAGAGGGCTGTTGAAAGGATTATTAAAAGACCATATTGAGCGTATTGGAGAAAATTTTACTTATTTTTCAGGAATGAGGAAAAGGAGACAAATTCCAATCCTGCTTGATGCCTTACATGGCCTGTAATAGCTTCTCAGAAAAGAGCACTCCAGGAATGGAGTCAGTTACACTCATCACCTTTTTCTCTAGAGTGCAACAAAAGAGGATACTATGCCCTGTTTCTAATGCTGCTCTGAAAGGATCAGGTAAGAGGGAGTTGCCGTCTTAGTCTTTTCTACTCATATGTGGGAAGTAGATATGATAATGAGTTGGCATGCAAAAAAAGAAGAGATTATCTAGTGATTTCATACAAGACTATCCATCCCCTTCACAATTGCTAAGTACCTAATTGAACAAAGTTCTGTAATAGGTATTTTACCAGAATAACTGTGTAGTACCACCTAGAGACTTATGGTTCAGGCCCTCATTAATTATTTTCTGAAATAGGATTCTACTGATGTCCCAATATCTCTTTATCCATTACCGCATTGCCTTCACATTGCTGCTAGAGTTATCCTTTCAAGGCAGATTTTGTAAAGTCATATTATTTCCTTGTTCAAACATTTTCAGTGTTTGCCCATTGCTTATAATTTAACAAAAAAATCTTACCTAAGAATTCAAGATCCTCTGTAATACGATTTATATCTACTACTCCATATACATAAATTTTTCTCTGCTTAAATTGTTCCCCTTTCTTTTTTACCCATTCTTCCCCTAACCGACCCCATTTTTCTCAGCTTAAAGGGAGGCTGTGCCAACATCAAGGCTCATGCCAAATGCCATCTCATAGAAGCTGTTTCTGATCCCCACAATACGTAAAATTTCCTTAAGACTTTTTTTTTTTCCACACGGCACTTGTGCCATTTCATTTTATATTTTAATCATTTGGTTATCATTTTATTTCACCCTTCTGAAATGCACCCTCTTGGAAGGAAGAGACAGTGTTCTGATGATCTCTTCTAGCACCTGACATATAGTGGATTATCATAAGTGCTCAATATAAAAAAAAAAAAACTGTTAGGTTAAACTACACTCTATTTATTGAACTAAAACATAAATGGACAATAAAGTGTTTATTTTCATTTTGGTTGATTCATAACCAACCATGGTAGAGTCATAGAAGTAGGGAGAAGGGTACTTGAGAAAAAGTGAAACATATATCCATAAGAACTCAGTGTCGCAAACACAAAGCCTCATGACTTGGAAGCTGTTCACAGCTGAACAGACATTTAGTATAATTAATCAGTATAGAGAGAGGGAGAAAAAGAGAGACAGAGACAGAGACAGGAAGATAATCTTAAACTAAAAAACAATTGCTATAAGTAGGTATAATAGGCCAGATTTTTATTCTATTATTAGAAAGTTCAATATTTTGGCAAGCAAAATATTTAATAGATGAATTAAAACAATTATTCAAAGTCACATAATAATAATAGCTAACACTCATTGAATTTTTCCAATGTGCCATGCTCTAAGTAAACTGCATGCATTATATCTCTTAATCTTCCAAAAAGCCCTGTGAAGTAGGCATTATTTCCCCCCATTTTATAGAAAAGAAAACTGAGGTTAAGCTTCCCAGTGGGTAATTAGTTGAGCCAGATTCACACCTGGGTCAGTCTTGCTCCAGAACTCATGCTCTTCCTATTTTATTTTCTTCCTTCCCAAATGATCTATTTCCCCATCAGTTTTCCATAGTTTTTCAGTTTTAGAAATTTTCAAGTTGAGAGCCATGCTAAGGCATTTGCCTGGTGAAGACCAGGAAATGAGTCATTTTCCAGTTTAGGGTGAAGTTCACAGTCCCTATGCACCACAGACAGACCAACCTATTTGTCTCCTGTGCATTTAAGCTCCATTGCCTCATTTTACCATAAACATTAACAAAGTAGAACAATAAGGCTGGAGTTTGCAGCTTAAATTCAACCAAGAAACAATAATTTGGGGTTCTTTGTTTGCCAGATGTGTATGATAGGTTAATAATCAAGAAAAGGGAAAATTCAGCATCACTATCAGTGTGGTAGATTTTAAAGTGCGACCTCATTATTCCATTCTGGGGATGTAAAATGTGTTCAAAGACTCATCTATAATGTCTGAAAGTATAAAACTCATAGAAAAACAAAGGTGATTTTTTTTTAAAGTGACTGGAGTATTAGAAATATTTAAAAAAATCAATCCACTTCAGCCAGGATGACATCATTATGTAATCATTGAAACCAATTTATTTTTAAAAATCCAAACAAACCCCTCAAATTGACTTCTAGTTACCATTTTAAAGGAGATAAATTGGGACCCGAAGCTTCTGTGTTAAATATTCAGCCGGATAAGAAGTGTGTTTGCTTCGTGACAGACCCCTTGAAATGGGGTTTGTTAAAATGAATGCACTGCATTCACAGGAACAGAAGCGCTTCTGGGTCCTGCTGGCAATAAATCCAGCAATTCGATTTTACTTTGATGTTTATTATCTCTCCCCTTCTGTGCACCGCAATGCGAACTGGGAGGGGAGACAGCTGTAGTTCAGCTTACAGGCTGCTGGTGTCATCCCATTACCACAGAATGAAGATGGTGCATGGCGTGGTGCTATTCAAGCATTTAATACATTAGTCTGTAATTTTTGTCTTGGAGGTAATGAGGCCTGACACCTTTGGCTGGTGCATGATAACAAACTCACACTGGTATCTTTGAGATTCTTCGTTGCCAAATTCGTAAAGGAAGAAATGACTTTTGCAAAATGACAGTAAACATGCTTCGTTTTATAAGACATTGCGGTTAACAACCTGAAACAATGAAGTATTTTTTTTTTTCTTTTTTGAGCTATAGCTAAACTAATTTGCGTTATATTAAAAGTGCTGATGTGGATGTCAAGCCACGGCCTTTTTGCTTTTGTTTTTGGTTTGTTTTCTTTTTGGTTAGGGGAAGAAAACTCACAAAAACATACATAGCTTAATTATCAGAGTTTGACAATGGTCATAATAATGATGATAACAAAGAGTTCTGCCAATAGTTCCCTCCCTAGGGCCTTATCTTGAAAAATAAAAAGAAATCAAGCAAGATGGTTCTTAGAAAGGCTGGGATTGCTGCACAGCGTTGTCATTTCAATACACAGATCAGCTGCCATGGAAGACAGGAGACAGGCTGCTGATGAGCACCTCAGTGGAGTGCGTATCACGGCTTTTCAGTGACAGTGAAGTGCAAATGGGCTTTCAGGCAACTGAGAAATCTTTGGAAAAAGTTTGTTTTAACACCTTCTGACAACTGGATTTTAAGCATAATTGCTGGAAGAAACCCATTGCAGGAATCATTTTTAGTTGAAATTAGCTGACAAATCCAAAGCTCATGGGGAGTAGCTGGCATTTCAATTGTGAACTGTTCCCAAATGCAATGAGAAACATATTTACTAGGCAGACTCCTTTTAAATATTCCTGTAGCCCATCAACCAGGTTAAAGAAGGGGCCCACTGTTCAGACACAAATTTTCCCTTTTTGAAAGCTCTGTTGAATCCTAAATGCAAAGTTCTAAAAAAGAAGACCAGAATAGAAATGAACAAAGGTAGATCTAAGAGGAATGACATTAGTAGTTCAAACAATAAAATTGTTCCCTCTGTTTAGAATAAAGGCATGCTATAGAGATGTCAAAAATTTGGAGATGAGAGAAAAGATGCATTGATTTGAGTATCTGTATTTATAGGTACAAAAAGTTATTCATTGTGTTTTATTTAGCACTAATAATATAAATTAATTCTTGCTGATAATTATTTTTAAGAAAGAAGAATTCATAACTTTAAAATTTTAAATTGAATTGGACAATCCTGGCATTATAACTGCTTTTTAAAAGATAATCAGATTCCTGTAAGTTTATAAGCTAAGTTCTTAGAAAGAAATAGGGAAATCAATCTAGTCATTGAAGCAAAAGATTATATAACAAGTGGGTACAGTTTTCTAATAGAAAATACATTTGAAAAAGATGGCTTTCTACTTAATCACATCTTTCTTTACTGCAGACACTACTTCACTGTTGGGGCCCGTGCCGGGGGTGGTGGAGAATGAACAGACACACAAGACAAAGACAAGCAGAGAACATGGCGGCCGCACCTAGAGCCTCCGCCTCACTTTATTTATACCCCACAAACCCCACGTCAGCAGAAATAACACAATGAAAAACAAACTTTCTGCACCCAGATGTGACCTTCAGCTTAGTTCCTTGTCTCTAAACTTTTTCTATTTTGTCCGCCTTCTTGGCGCCCACTAAAGTTCATTAAAGTTCAACTAGAGATAGTATCCTTGACTACTGGAGTTCATTAAAAGTGCAACTAGCTAGAGATACTGTCCTTGAGCCTTATTTATTCTTAGCATATTATTTTCAATGGCCCCTGCACTTCACTGTTTAGTAAATTGTCTCCTTCAGAGCTGTAAATGTTTTAGAGGATATCACTTGATGCAGCAGACCAAGAAATGTCCTAAAATGTTTCTAGGAAATATAAAAGAGTTCACATAAAATGAATAAGAGTTTATGCTCAAGAATAATTATTAAATGTAACAGTAGGTCAAATATTTTCATACTGTTCTTTCTAAAATCTTAGCTTTCAAGAATCCAAAGGAAAGCCATCATACCATAGACTCTGAGATTTTAAGCAAACTTTTATTTTGGCTGTACTTTCCTTATGTTAAATAAGCACAAGTATTTTTAAGTAATCTTTTATATTTTTCCTAAATGTTCACCATAGCATAGAAAGTTCACCTTGCACAAATGCATAGCTTTACTTAAAAGTTGTATTCATACTTCAGTTTATTTTAGGTGATCATATTTGAAGGCAACTTAAACCAGATGTGAGGACCTACTTTTCCTCTTCTGAGATACTGCTGTGACTCAAAATGCTATGGACCTCTTCCAGTAGCCTATAAGAAGGATTCCAAGACAGCCAAGGGAATATCTAATAGAAGCACATGCACAGTCAGACTTGCAGGAGGATGGGGTAGGTTTTCAAGTTGACATAGATAGTCTAGGGAAGACTAATGCCATGCTTCATCATCACAAAGACACAGAGAATGGTCTTTGAGTTGCATTTTTCTCCGTTTACTAATAAATAAATGTAAAGTTGGAATAAGATTGACATATAATTTCCATAGTTCAGTTATTATTTTATTCCAAAGACATTAACAAACTGGCATGTTTATAAAGAATAATTATTAATGCGCTGAAGGGATTGGTCATTAACTTTAGGTTACTAAATTTAGGTAACTAAGTTCCTGGGATTACAGGAGTTTATACAGAAACTACAACTCTTAAACATTGTCAAAAGGTCTCTTGCTTTAGGTGAGAAAATGCACTAAAGCTCTTCTCAAAGGTAAGACTTTATCACTTTTAAGGTAAGACAGTGTAAGTAAAATTAATAAAAGTCTTGTTTTTCAATTATGATGTAGATGGATAAAAATTTTAGAACATTAACTGAGATACCACATCTGTCAGGAAAGAATTCATTTATGGGAAAAAATGGGATAATACATTTTTAAATCATACTGATCCAGAAACCTTGGAAATATGATTATTGTATTGTTTTGAATTGAGACAGCAAGATTGCATTTTGCCAAAAACTGGAGTAGTGTCAGTGATTGTTACTTTCATTATCTATATCCTCCATTATCCACACTTTTTTCTTCCTTTATCCCTTCTTTCCTTCTGTTTTCATTCACATTTTATTCATATATACTGTGTGCCAAGCACCAGTATATATGCTAGGGAGATATATACACAAACACACACACACACACCCCGCTAAATAAATATATATATGCTAAGGATATATATATATGCTAGGTATATATATATGCTAGAGGTGTGTGTGTCTGTGTGTGTGTGTATATATATATATATTTGGGCAGTATAGCCATTATACAAGCACATTATACAAGCACCAGTATATATGCTAGGGATATATATACTGCTAAGTAAATATAGGGATATACATATATATATACTGCTAAGTAAATGCTAGGGATAAGTGGTGAAATGTTAGGAATAGTTCCTTCAATCATGAAATGTACAGTCATGTTGGAAGGGCAGGCTGTTAACAAGTTTTAAAAAGGTGAGGCTGGATGTGGTGACTCACACCTGTAATCCCAGCACTTTCGGAGGCCAAGGTGGGCAGATCACCTGAGGTCAGGAGTTCAAGACCAGCCTGGCAAACGTGATGAAACCCCTTCTCTACAAAAATACAAAAATTAGCCAGGCACGATGGCGGGTGCCTGTAATCCCAGTTACTCAGGAGGCTGAGGCACAAGAATCTCTTGAACCCAGGAGGCAGAGGTTGCAGTGAGCTGAGATCATGCCATTGCACTCCAGTCTGGGTTACAGAGTGAGACTAGTCTCTAAAAAAAAACAAAAACAACAACAACAACAAAAAACGCACTACTTCAATATTTTTCCATGTATCTGTGTCTGTGTTGTCTCTAATTTCTTTCAGAAATATTTTGTAGTTATCCTTGTAGAGATATTTCACCTCTTTGGTTAGCTGTAGCCCTAGGTATTTCATTTTCTTTATGGCTATTGTAAGTGGGATTGTTTTATTGATTTTACTCTCAGCCTGAACGTTATTGGTATGTAGAATTCTATCGATCTTTGGACATTGATTTTGTATCCTGAAACTTTGCTAAAGTCACTTACTAATTCTAGGAGCCATTTGACCAAGTCTTTAGGATCATCTAGGTATATAATCATATCATCAGGGAAGAAAGATAGTTTGGCTTTTCCTTTTCCTATTTGTATGCCTTTTATTTTTCTTGCTTGATTGCTCTGGCTAGGAGTTCCAGTGTGATGTTGAATTGGATTGGGAAGAGAAGGCTTCCTTGTCTTGTTCCAGTTCTCAAGGATAATTGTTTGAGCTTTTGCCAATTCAGTATGACGTTGGCTGTGGGGCTGTCATAGATGGCTTTTATTATTTTGAGATATGTTTCTACAATGGCCTAGTGTGTTAAATGCTTTTTATCATGAAAGGATATTGCATTTTATCAAAAGCTTTTTCTATGTCTATTGAGATGATCAAATTGGTTTTGCCTTTGATTATGTTTATGTGGTTATCACATATATTGATTTACGTATGTGGAACCAGCCTTCATTCCAGGAATAAAGCCTAGTTGATTGTGGTGGATTAACTCAAGAATTGAAAGAATCAATATCATAAAAATGGCCATACTGCCCAAAGCAATTTACAGATTCAATGCTATTTCTATCAAACCACCAAAATCATTCTCCCCATAATTAGACTATTCTAAAATTCACATGGAACTAAAAAAAAGAGTTTGAATAGCTAAAGAAATCCTAACCAAAAAGAAAAAAAAAAAAACAAAAAAAAAAAAACTGGAGGCATCACACCATCTGACTTCAAACTATACTATAAAACCACAGTAACCAAAACGTATTGGTATTGGTACAAAAACAGACATGCAAACCAATGCAACAGAATAGAGAACCCAGAAATAAAGCCACACACCTACAACCATCTGATCTTCAACAAGGCTGACAAAGTAAGCAACGGGGAAAGGACACCATGTTTAATAAATGGTGCTAGGATAATTGGCTAGCCATATGCAGAATAATGAGATTGGATCCCTACCTTTCACCGTATAAAAAAACTAACTCAAAATGAATTAAAGATTTCAATGTAAGACCTCAAACTACGAAAACCCTGGAAGACAACCTAGGAAATAGTGTTCTCAGTATCAGCCTTGGCAAAGAATTTTTGGCTAAGTCCCCTAAAGCAATTGCAGTCAAAACAAAAATAGACAAGTGGGACCTGACATGATTTGGCTCCATGTTCCTACCCAAATATCATGTTGAATTGTAATCCCAAGTGTTGGAGGTGAGGCTTGGTGGGAGGTGGTTGGATTATGGGGGTGGTTTCTAATGGTTTAGCAGCATTCCCCTAGTGCTGTCTAGTGATAGAGTTCTCACAAAATCTGGATGTTTGGAAGTGTGTAGTACCTCCTCCTTCTCTATCTCTCCTACCCACCATGTGAATATGTGCTTGCTTTGTCTGCACCTTTTGCCTTGATTGTAAATTTTCTGAGGTCTCCCCAGAAGCAGAAGCCTGTGCGGCCCATATAACCATGAGCTGATTAAGCCTATTTTCTTTATAAATTACCCAGTATCAGGTATGTCTCTATAACTGTGTGAGAACAGACTAATGCAGGACCTAATTAAAGTAAAGAGCTTCTACGCAGCAAAAGAAATTATGAACAGAGCAAATAGACAACCTAGAGAATGGGAGAGGATATTAGCAAACTATGCACTTAACAAAGGCCTAATATCCAGAACCTATAGGGATCTTAAACAAATCAACAAGCACAAAACAAATAACCCCATTAAAATATGAACAAAGAACATGAACAGATACTTCTCAAAAGAAGATATACAAGTGGCCAACAAACATATGAAAAATGCTCAGCATCACTAATCACAGAGAAATGCAAGTCAAAACCATAATGAGATTACCATCTCATACCAGTCAGAATAGCGATTATTATAAAGTCTGAATAAACAAAAACAAATGCTGTTGGAAAGCACTGCATTTGTCTGCTTGACAATATATTACCCTAATATTTAAGGTTTTTATTTTTTTGAGAGACTGAAAAAATATGATACTTAAATCTATTCACAGTGTGTGTCTGTGACTTTCCCGAGATGACTGAACAAATATTTCAAGTAAAAGTACGAATTAGGTTTATGAATATTTAAAGAGACAGTCTTATTATGTTATTATGACCAATAAAGAAAATAAAACTTGATTAACAACAGTATATAGCCATAAAATTTTCAATTTGTTAGTTACAAAGTTGCAATGAATAGTTCATTCAAAAATCTTAATAGGATATGCTATTAAATTGATCTTAAGTATAATTTATTACTTTGAGGACTAATATTTAGAATAACCTACTTGAAAATTTTAATGACTATGTTAAAATTTGATTACATGGTATATCATTCAATTAATTAACTCCAGAGAGATAAAGTTTCTTTTATTATAGAAGTAACCCCTTTTGAAAGCAATGAAATTTAGTTTACAGCTAAATTAAATTCATAACATATTTGCTTGAAATATAAACTCAGCATATTTCTAATGACAGACATGTTGAAGCTACCTGATGTTAACAGGTTTAAAAGTGGCATTGTTATCATGTTGATAGATAGTAAATTCTGTCTATACAAAAGCTGATGATATCTTGGCCATTCACTTACACTAAAAAGTAGATGTATTTCTTTCAGGTAACGTGAAAGTGCAAACATCCTTTCTGTGGACAATAGCCTAGAACAATTCGTAATTCATTGGGATTTATAAATCTATAAATATTATTTACAAGGATGACCAAATCATTGGATTGTACTAAAAAAGATTTATTAGAGAGGAGCATAGAATACTTCTGAGAAATACTATATCAGTTATTTTTGCTTCCTGAGATAAAATGCAATAGCAAGCTCAAGTTATATCTGAATTTAGGATTTCATGTTAGTAAATTTTGGTTTATTACATTTGTAAAAATATTGTGAGTATTTTAAAGTGATTTCATGTTCTGATTTCATTTGGCTTTTTATCATTTTTTGTGAGACAGAGTCTCGCTCTGTCACCCAGGCTGGTGTGCAGTGGTGCAATCTCAACTCACTGCAAGCTCCGCCTTCCGGGTTCACGCCCTTCTCCTGCCTCAGCCTCCTGAGTATCTTGGACTATAGGCACCTGCCACCATGCCCGATTAGTTTTTGTGTGCGTGTGTACTGTTAGTTGAGACGGGGTTTCACCGTGTTAGCCAGGATGGTCTCGATTTCCTGACCTCTTGATCTGCCCACCTCGGCCTCCCAAAGTGCTGGGATTACGGGAGTGAGCCACCGTGCCTGGCCCTGTTGGCTTTTTATCTTAAGTTGACTCAGAAAGACAGATTTTTAAGATTAAAAGAAAAAGGCCGGGCGCGGTGGCTCAAGCCTGTAATCCCAGCACTTTGGGAGGCCGAGACGGGCGGATCACGAGGTCAGGAGATCGAGACCATCCTGGCTAACATGGTGAAACCCCGTCTCTACTAAAAAATACAAAAAACTAGCCGGGCGACGTGGCGGGGGCCTGTAGTACCAGCTGCTTGGGAGGCTGAGGCAGGAGAATGGCGTAAACCCAGGAGGCGGAGCTTGCAGTGAGCTGAGACCCGGCCACTGCACTCCAGCCTGGGTGGCAGAGCGAGACTCCGTCTCAAAAAAAAAAAAAAAAAAAAAGATTAAAAGAAAAAATTACATGGTAAATATCTCAATCCCAAAAGTCAGGTATACAATGCATTTCCCATTATTTATCTTTTCTTTAAGTTGATTTATCAAGCTTTCATTCTTTCAGTAAACTTCACTTGATCGTGATATATGTATGTATTACTCCATTATGTTTACTAACATCTTATTTGTAAGTTTTGCAACTATGTTCATGAGAGAGACTCATCTATAATTATACTTTCTTTGATCCCTATCAGGTTGTGAAATCAAGATGCGCTTTCTTACAAATATGTTCAGGAACTTTTTCTTTTTCTTTCTTTATTATTAAAAGGATTTATGTTAGATTGGCATTTTCTATTTTCTATTTGGTTAGTTTTAGTAAGTTGTATTTTTAAAAGATTTTGTCTATTTCATCCACATTTTCAAATTTATTGGTGTAAAATTATTTGTAATATGTTTACTTTCCTTTTAAAGTCTATAATTCCCTTGTGTCTTCTTTATATTGGTAACTTGTACCTTCATTCTTTTCTTCTTGATCAATCTTATGACTAATTTCTAAATTTTATTGATCTTTTAAAATAATCAACTATTCTTTAAACTTTCAAATATTATGTTAATTATGTATTTAATGGATTACTGGTTTTCCCTTTCTTGTTTTCCTTTTTCTATTTCTTAAGGTTTGATTTGTTGCTCCAGTTCTAACTTCTTGCAATAGAAGCTTAAATTTTTGAAATTTTAGCCTTTCTTCCTTTCTTATATATGCAGTTAACTCTGTTATGTTTTTCTTCATCACTGCTTTAACTGTATCTCACAATTCTTAGTATGTTATATACTCATTATCCTTTGAGTTTTTTGACTTATTTTGCTGGTATCCAGATTGGAGTACAGTGGTGGAATTATGGCTCACTGCAACCTTGACCTTGACTAAAGCTATCCACCTGTCTCAGCCTCCTGAGTGAGTGGGACCGCAGGTGTGCATCACCATGCTCAGCTAATATTTTTTTTTTTCATTTTTGTACAGATGATGTCTCACTATGTTGCTCAGGCTGGTCTCAAACTCCTGGACCCAAAATTCTCCCACCTCAGCCTCTACAAGTGCTGGGAATACAGGCATGAGCCACCACACCCAGCTGTGTTAAAAATATTTTTAAAAATTACATCAATTTTCCATCCAAAAATTGTTTTAGTTCATTTTTGCTCGTAATATTTCTTTCTCTACCTGTTTGACAAAGTGTTAATAAAGCATTTGTAACACATGTTTTCCTGCTTGAACAAGTGTAGTTTATTATTATTGAAGTCATTATGATTTTCTAGATGAGATGGCAATCAAAATTTTTGTAGCAGGAATCAGTAAATAAGTGGTATATATTAAAAAGTATAAACTATGATATTTTTTACTTGTCAGCAAAGTTATACTGACATTGGGAAGGCTTGTTTGGTTTGTATTTTGTGTTGTTTCAGAAAACACATTCATTAAATGTAATAAAGCAGTATTAAAATTATCATAAATATATCTTTCCATTATGACTATGCATTTATTTTTAAAGAATTTTAAGTGTATATGTATTGATACAGTTTGCTTATGTCCCCACCCAAATCTCATCTTGAATTATAATCCCCATAATCTCCATGTGTTGTAAGAGAGACCCATTGGTAGGTAACTGAATCATGGGGGCATGTTCCCCATGCTGTTCTTGTGATAGTGAGTGAGTTCTCATGAGATCTTATGGTTTTACAAGCATCTGGCATTTCCTCTGCTGGCACTCATTCTCTCTCTTGCCACCCTGTCAAGAGATGCCTTCACCGTGATTCTAAGTTTCCTGAGGCCTCCCCTGCCTTGTGGAACTGTGAGTCAATTAAACTTCTTTTCTTTATAAATTACCCAGTCTTGAATATTTCTTTATAGCAGCAAGAGAATGGACTAATACAGTAAATTGGTACCAGGAGTGTTGAGAATGTGGAATTGACTTTGGAACTGGTTAACAGAGAGAGGTTGTAACAGTTGAGAGAGCTCAGAAGAGGATAGGAAGCTGTGAGAAAATTTGGAACTTCCTAGAGATTTGTTGAACGGCTTTAACCAAAATGCTAATAGCGATATGTATAATGAAGTCCAGGCTGAGGTACTATGCTTTAGCAGAGAGACTGAGGCACTTTGCTCCTCTTCTAGAGATCTGTGGAACTTTGAACTTGAGAGAGATGATTTAGGGTATCTGGTGAAAGAAATTTCTAAGTACAAAGCAATCGAGAGTTAGCAGAACATAAAAGTTTGGAAAATTTGCAGACTGACAATGTGATAAAAAAGAAAAACCTGGCCGGGCGCGAAGATTCACACCTGTAATCCCAGCACTTTGGGAGGCTGAGGTGGGTGGACTGAGATTGAGACCATCCTGGCGAACATGGTGAAACCTCATCTCTACTAAAAATACAAAAAAATTAGCCAGACATGGTGGTGGGTGCCTATAGTTCCAGCTACTCAGGAGGCTGAGGCAGGAAGATGGCGTGAACCCAGGAGGCGGAGCTTGCAGTGAGCCGAGATCACTCCACTGCACTCCAGCCTGGGCGACAGAGTGAGACTCCATCTCAATTAAAACTAATAAATAAATAAAAACCCACTTTCTGGGAGAAATTCAAGTCCACTGCAGAAATTTGCATAAGTAGCGAGGAGCAAATGTTAGTCACCAAAACAATGTGAAAAATGTCCCTAGGGCACGTCAGAGACCTTCACAGCAGCCCCTGCCATCACAGGCCTAGAGGCATAGGAGGGAAAAGTGATTTAGTGAGCTGGGCTCAGGCCTGAGATATTGGGATTCTGGAACTGACTAAGAAAAGTGAATATTCTGTTTGTCTTCATGTTCCTAAATCTTCACTCTTTACTCCAAAACAATTCACCAAGTATGAACCAAACTTTCACAGCATAATTTCAAACTAAGCAATTGCAATTCTGTGCTTAATATATTCGTGTTTGAAATGAATGCTTTGAACCACAAGAGGGAGATGTTGTCAACTGCTACAATGTGAACCTGCATTTTGAATATTTTATAATAGGGTAAGAGTTTCCCTCTAAGCAGCTATTCAAAAATAAATGTCAGGACTTTAGTAATAAATGTTGTGCATAAGTAAAAACAAACAAAGAAACAAAACAAAAACAGGGCACTGTACATGACTTGGTGCCCTGCATCCCAGCTGCTTCAGCCACAGCTAAAAGAAGTCAAGTTCCAGCTCAGGCCCTTGCTTCAGAGGGTGCAAGCCCTAAGTTTTGATGGCTTACATGTGGTATTGAGCCTGCAGGTGCTAAGAAGTCAAGAATTGTGGTTTGGGAACCTCTGCTTAGATTTCAGAGGTTGTATAGAAATACCTGGACATCCAGGCAGAAGTTCACTGCAGGGGCACTGCTCCCATGGAGAACCTCTGCTAGGGCAGTGCAAAAGGGAAATATGGGGTTGGAACCCCCACACAAAGTCCCCACTGGGGCATTGCCTAGTGGAGTTGTGAGAAGAGGGCCACTATCCTATAGACCCAAGAGTGGTAGATCCACTGACGGCTTGTACTATATACCTGAAAAAGTTGCAGACACTCAATGCCAGTCTGCAAAAGCAGCTGGGAAGGGGTCTGTACCCTGCAAAACCAAAGGGGCCAATCTGCCTAAGACTGTGGGAACCCACTTCTTGCATCAGCATGACCTGGATGTGAGACATGGAGTCAAAGGAGATCACTTTGGAACTTTAAATTATAAGAACTCTCTATTAGATTTCAGACTTGCATGAGGCCTGTAGCCCCTTTGTTTTAGCCAATTTCCCCCATTTGGAATGGGTGTATTTACCAGATGCCTGTATCATCATTGTATCTGAGTAATAACTAACTTGCTTTTGATTTTCCAGTCTCTTAAGCAGAAGGAACTTGCCTTGTCTCAGACGAGACTTGGGACTTGGCCTTTTGGGTGAAAGCTAGAATGAATTAAGACTTTGGAAGACTTTTGGGAAGGCATGATTGTGTTTTGAAATGTGAGAACATGTGAGTTCATGATTTCATGAACATGAAATGTGAGAAGGGGCTGGGGGCAGAATGATATGGTTTGGCTGTGTCCCCACCCAAATCTCATTTTGAATTATAATCCCCATAATCCCCACATGTTGTGAGAGAGACCCAGTGGGAGGTAATGAATCATGGGGACAGTTTCCCCCATTCTGTTATTTTGATAGTGCATGAGTTCTCGTGATTGCTGATGGTTTCATAAACATCTGGCATTTTTCCTGCTGGCACTCACTCTCTCTCCTGCAGCCCTGTGAAGGGGTGCCTTCCACCATGATTGTAAATTTCCTGAGGCCTCCCCAGCCATGCAGAACTGTGAGTCAATTACACCTTTTTTTCTTTATAGATTACTCAGTCTCACGTACTTCTTCATAGCAGTGTGAAACTGAACTAATACATGTGTATATTGTATTAGTCTTCTAGAGCAGCCATAATAAAATATCACAGACTGGGTGCCTTGAACAACAGAACTTTCCTGTGTGTGCACACACTCCTGGTGTCTCTACTTTTTATAAGAAAACTAATACTATTGGATTAAGGTAAGAATATTAATACTATTGGATTATGGCCCCACCCAAATTACTTCATTTAAACATAATTATCTGCTTAAAGGCCCCATCTCCAAATACACGTTGGAATTAGGGCTTCAATATATGAATTTTTGCAGGACAGAATTCCGTCCATAAAACATATATAGAAGTCCTTTTTTATCCATTAGGAATAAGTTTCAAGACCTTCAGTGCATGCCTAAAACTATGGATAGTACAGTCCCTACATATACTATCCTTTTTCATATATATATATGAAAGGAGATATATATATATGTGTGTATATATATATGGATATACATATGGATATACATATATATGTATATATATATACGCACAAAAACCTATGATAAAGTTTAATTTATGATTTAGGTACAGTAATAGATTGTTAATAATAACTAATAGCACAATAGAACAATTATAACAATATACTGCATAAAAGGTATTTGAAAATGGTCTCTCTCTCTCTTTGTGTCAAAATATCTTGTTGTACTGTACTCACCTATTTTTAGACTGTGGTTGCCCACCAGTCAAAAGAAAATAAAACGGCAGATAAGTGGAAACTATTGTCTCATTATATTATCTAGTGTGAAACACATCACTTTTGTCTTACTATAGTAACATAGCCTACATTAATTAATGCATTCTAATTATTATACTTTATATTATCTATTTTATTTTCTATTTGTAATTTTATTAGTTTGAGAATGAGGTTAATATAAGAGCATAAGAAAAAGTCAAAGGGATTTATTTTTTTAGTGTAATCAACAAAATGTAAAAGAAAATTCTGTTAAACAGAGACATTGATTTAGATTTTCTGTTTTGGCTATCTAGCAGAAGTGATGTACAAAAATATTTTAAAAACATCTTAAATGCATGCTTTGGGGAGCATAAAGATAAAATTTGAATTCAGAAAAATATTGTGAGAACTTAAAGTACTGTAAGCAGCATCCTGGGAATATCTGTTGATCACTGATGACCTTTTCTGGTTCTTTGTTATTGTAGCCAAAACAAAGACATGAATGTAGCTGGAAATTTAGTTTAAATTTGTCTTCAGTTAGATGTGCTCCCAGATGCCTGGAAAAAACAAATACAAATTTTGCCTAGAAGGAAACAAGTAAAGTCCAGACTTCAAAAATTTATCACAGATTAAATAGATTTATGAAAGTAAATTCAAAAATCATAAGGCGTAAGAATGAATAATCATACAGAAGCATCAGCAGGAATAGCAAACAGGATAATTTGGGCTAAATAAGTGACAGATAACAGAAATAACAGGCAGAAAATATAAAGTGTGTATGTTTGGGATAAAATAAAATATTAAAAGTAACTAAAACACAAGAGAATATAAAAATTGACAAGGTAGTGTTAAGAAAACAGTCAAGTAAAACTTTAATATTAGAACATCTTATAAATAATAATTAAACTTAGAAATTCGGTGGACTGGTAACATTCAAAATAGCACAGATAAAGAGAATAGTGATCCAAAAACCAATTTGAAGAAAATGTTTACAAGTAAGCACAAGATAATCGAATAAATAAAAAATGTTAAATGGTTATAGAGATGTAGAGAATGGATTGAGAAGACCTAAGATATATCTCCAGTCTCCCAAAAAGAGAGAATGAAGGACATATAAACTCAAAGGGTGAAAAACAATGTACATTTTCTAGAACTGATTAAAAAACACCAATTAAGAAGTTTAATGAACTTCAGAAAAGCAAAGATAATGTCAAAAAGTGATCAAAGAGCTATTTCTTACCAAGGAACAACAATTAGCCTAATAGCTGATTTCTTAGTAGTAATAATGGATGCCAGAAAACAGTGAAAAAACATTTCAATGTGCTAAGCCAAAGTAGTTATCTATTTGAGACTTTACACCTAGTGAACTATCTTTCAAGGATGAAAATAAAATAAAGATATAATAAAATAAATAAAAACAGTGTATAATCAACAGACCTCATTAAGGGAGTTTTAAAAAATCTATTCTGGGAAGAAAAATTATAATACAGTTGATTCTTGTTAGTCACTATATTTATGTTCCATGAAGTTGCCATGAAAACTGAATTAGCAAATACTGAATCATGTCTTCTAGGGAAAATACAAAGTTAGGCCTTGCAAACTTCTGATTATAAGAGTTTCACCAGCAATTTTGTAATTTTGTTTTATAAATGTTTCTGCTTAAAAGATACTTTACTTAACTATATATATATGTGTATATATATGTGTGTGAGTGTGTGTGTGTATGCGTGTATGTGTGTGCGTGTGTGTGTGTGTATGTTGTCTGTATGTTTTTTACAAAATCTTGCTCTGTCACCCAGGCTGGAGTGCAGTGGCATGATATTGGCTGACTGCAACCTCCGTCTCCCAGGTTCAAGTGATGCTGCTGCCTCAGCCTCCAGTGTAGCTGGGATTACAGGTGTACACACCACACCTGGCTAATTTTTGTATTTTTTGTAGAGACAGGGTTTTGTCATATTGGCCAGACTGGTCTCAAGCTCCTGGCCTCTGGTAATCCGCCAGCCCTGGCCACCCAAAGTGCTGGTAAATATATATTATACCTTCATTAACACTGAACTCATAGTCAATAGCACTGTAACTCATGCCCAAAGCTTATCTAACACATGTATTTTCCTCACAAAATATATCATAGCCTCCTTGCACTTAGGAACACTACACTGCACTTTACCATTTCTCTTGGGGTCCTTTAAACAGTGAAATCACCAAATAAAAGCACAAAAATGTGAAAAGTATAACATTAAATGGACCGTGAAAAGGGTACTTGTTTACAGAATGAGAGCTGAAACAAGAAGGCAAAGTATTACCTTGTTCAGCCTCAGCTGGGAATGCATACCTTATGAAACTAAATTTTTTTGCTGTTCTGAGCATTTATATATCCATGAATGAGTGTGAAAATGCCACGCATATTGATTTTGGGATAACAAATTTTAGCACATGGCAAATTCACAAATATGGAATATATGAATAGTGAGAACTGACTGTGTAAAGAATACTTGAGAAGCATATAGACATAGCAAACATGTGGATGACTTTCTAGGCAAAAAGCGAATATTTGTAACATTAATAGTACAGTCCAATTTGAAATAATATAAAATAAGCAAGATGAAACTTACTACTAATCCATAGTACTTACAGTGGAGTAACTGCAGTTAAAGCCATGTAGTATCCTTGTTAAGGAGAAAAGTAAGCATATTAATTAATCATAGATTTTGTCAGGTTAAATATGCATTTGAATATTTCTATGATAATTTGAGTGTATTACTTTTTTTCTGCTAGAAAAAAATAAAAAGAATTCAGAAATTGGTTTGAAATAGAATAATTTCTAAAAGTAGTAGAAAAATAGAAAGCGTAAAATAAGATGGTAGAAAGGAATTCAAATATATCAGTGATCAAAATAAATTTAAGTAAAGTACTCTTTCCAGCTAAAAAAACTGTAAAATTTACCTATATTTTTAAAACTCCAGTTAACTTATATTTATAGTGAAACAGTAAGGTTGAAAGTACAGTGATATATAGAAAAATAAAAGCAAATATTAATCAGAATAATATTGCTATAGACATACTATATCAGATACAATTATTGTGAAGGCAAAAAGCATTGCTAATGATAGGAGCCTACTATATATTATATATTAAAGATTAATATTCAAATAAATCAAGAAATATAAGATTTTAAGCTTGTATGTAACTAATAATATAGCATTAAAATATGTAAAGCAAAAATAATAAATTTACCATTGTTGTGAGTAATATTAGCCCATATTCCTTATTAGTTAATAAATTAATGAATAAAATGTCAATATGGATCTGGATGATTTGAGCAAACTATTTAAATAACTGTGTTCATTATATGTAAGTCTAATCATACAACCAGCATTTGGAAAATAAATAATTCTTTCAATCACACATGGATGATACAAAAACATTGGTAATGTTGTAAGTCATAAAGCAAATCTGGGCTTCCATCAAATATTTGCCAGTATTCATGCCAAGTCATTTTACCACAAATTAAGTTACCATCAACAATGAAACAAGATACAAAATGGCATTTATTGGGATATCAACAAACACACCTTGAAATAATTCATAGGTCAAAAAAGAAATTATAATGGCAAATAGATGTACTTACAATTAACTAATGTTAATGTTTTCTTTATAAGAAAATTACAGGATACAGCTAGAGCAATATTTAAATCAGAGTTTGGTAAAGGGTCAGGGGTAGATGTTTCAAGCTCTGTGACCTTCATTTGGTCTTTGTCACCTATTATTTTTATATAATTTTATAAACTTTTAAAAATGTAAAAACCATTCTCATTTTTGAGGACATAGAACATGGCTGGATTTGACCTAGAGGCTGTAGTTTACCAATCCCTGATTTAGAAGTTTATACATACAGGTTTAATTTCTATAGCAAAAAAGGACAATGACTAAAAATTAATAAGCTCTGCATCCAGCTTAAAAATTAATAAAGGAGCAAATCAAATAGACAATGAAATATACAGATAAGAGTAAATTGAAAATACATTCACTACAAAGATTGGTAAATCCAAAAGGTGGTTTATTGAATTAACTAATACAATTGAATTAGTATATGCCTATTTAATTTTATCAAAATGACAAAGTAGGAAATGACAGATAAGAATAATCCATTTATAAGATGGAAACATATTCTGATGTGCATTCAATCCGAGATGTATTGTAATTGTGAAATATAATATAACATGGGTGTCAGGGAACATAATTATGTGTGAATTATTTGAGAAACAACACTACACATGTCCCAGTTGAGGCTATGTGCCAACCTGAAATAGTTCTAATATAGTTTGACATTGTCATCATATTAGAGAAATTATTGTTTTGGCTTAATTAAAAAAATAGAAATCAATAGAAATGCCCTATTAAATTGCCAAGAATCTCTAAAACAAGCTGGGGGTGATTTATAATTATTTTTTTTAATACAGCAAATAATCAGCAGATAGATACTGGTTTTTTGCTATGTGACAGGGACCAAATTAGGCACTTTGTATATAGTGAAAAAAATTCAAATATGGTTATTGATCTCATGGAGCTTGTAGCCATTGAATGTCTAAATATAAATTTAAAATCTAGTTACAAAAGGTGAAAAGTATTATGGCAGAAAATGAAAAGTCGTATGAGAAAATAAAATAAGAGAGAACAAAGACTTATTGGGGAGCAATTATAGAAATATTCTCTGTGGAAGAGATATTTGGAGGGAAATTTCAAATATGAGTAGGAGTTAACTAAGTAAAAGGTGGGGATAACAGTAGGCCAGAGATCATTCCAGCCAGAAGCAGCAGCTATGGGAGATACCTGATCTGTGGCATCATAGAAACCAGTGTTTGAATTATCTTGTGAGAGGAGAAGAGAAACACACAATGAATGAGATGTGGTAATTAAACAGGGGACAGACCAAACAAATCTTAAAGGCCTTGGCAGAGAACTTGGATTACGTTTTTAATGGGATGAGAAGTAGTAGGATGTTTTTAATATTGATATCACCCTAGATGCATGGGGAGATTTATTTAATAAGGAAGTGCATGGAATTAGGGAGGCAAATAGGAAGTTCTAGTGGTCAAATGTGACATGATGATGTTGTGGGCCAGGGTTGCAGCAGTGAAGATGATGAGACATAAACAGATTTGAAGTATACGGTACAGGCAGAATTAACAGAGTTTTGTGGAATTGTGGTAGGAGGATGAAAAAATTCTTATCTAATGATTTCTGTTTTTCAAAGATGTATGAAACAAAGTCAGCAGCTGAGTGATAAAGGTAGTGGTTCTTTAACCTTGGCTACACATGAGAATCATCCAAGCAGTTTAAAGACACATAAAACTGTGCCTAACCCCTAAGGACTGGTTTAATTGTTCTGGGGTAGGGCTCCGGTATCTTTAAAATTTCCCAAATAGTCTACTTAGGGCTAGGGTACACACCTACTTGTGGCACAAGTGAACTTTGAAGTACATTTAATGTTGGTAATTACAAATTTGTAGTGACAAACCCTTTCTCTAGTTTCAAGAATCAGGAACTGAGAAAGCAAATAATTGAGATTATTCAGGGCCTTTACTAGGCAATTATGATGGGGAGAGAGAGGGTCAAATGTGGTATTTACAAAAGCATGATTACTACGATGAGTAATGGAATCTAAGCTGGAAAAGGAAGGAAGACACAAGTATCTGGTAGTCTATAAGAAAGTGGGGGAAGGGGTTACTGGATGAGAGGTCTCAGGTAAGTCATTAAATGACTCAACAAGGAAGAATTACAAGTGGTAATTGATACCTGATTGCTCAACTTCGAAGGAACTGGGGATTTGAGAAATAAGAGAAGATTTGGTCTAAGAGTGACATACAGGAGCAAAATTGACACCTACTTTTCAGATAGAAAATAACAGCTGCAATGACTGAAAAGAAAGAAATGTCCTCGGGGAATATCTGTGTATCAACTAAAGCAGAAAGTAAAAGGGAACATTTAAGAATAAATGGGATTTTTCAGTATGTTAGTTGTTTTTGTTATCATTATTTGTGTTATCATTTATTTTGTTATCATTATTCTGAAGTGCTTCCTAGGAAGAATTCTGTACAGTAAGAGTGTACACCTACCACAAATATCTGAAAATTCCCTTATTCACTGGGAAATTTAAAAATAGTAGAAAATCCAGAATGCTTCATACTTAATAATGGCATCAGTGTCTACCTGTAAGACTAAGTAGTAGAGAAAATTCTACATCGATTTTTTGGAATAAAAATTGTGCTGTGGGTGTAGGGATAACATCAGCAACCTTAGACTAACTGGTCATTGAGTTAATGCTGTACAGCATAGTAGTTGAAAGGCATGAGTGCTTTGATTATCTTGTTTGGGTTTAAATCACAGCTCTGCCACTTACAAGGTGTGTTACTTTGGGCAAGTTACTTAACTTTCTGTGCCTCCATTTTCTGATCTGTAAAGAGAGACAGCAATAGTACCTACTTCATGGGGTACTATGCAAAGGTCTTAGAATATTATCTAGCACATAGTAAACATTCAACATATGTTAGCTATTCCATGCAGATATACACATTGATATGCATTCCAAATTTTAAAATATGTGTTCTTTTAAATTCATATTAGATCACATCAGTCCCCTACTTAAAAACCTTGAGTAATACTTCCTATATTACTCTTGAAAAGAAATCTAACTCCTTTCCATGATATGGCTCCTTCCTACTTCTCCGGTCTCATCTCTCTACCATTCTCCTCCTTACCATCCTTGAAGGTCAGTGCTCCAATCTCTCCTAGATATTGACATTTGCAAAGGTTTATGCTCCACAGAGCTAACACTCCTCCTTGGGGTTCATTTGTGTTCATAACATCCGTGGTGCATTCAATTGAGCTTCACTTGCCCTTTTTCTTAATGCTACACATTTGAAAATAAGAACACTCCTCGGCCCCACATAAAAAAAAAAATCACAGCTTGAAGCATGAAGTTCTCAGAAGCAGAATAAAACACTTTAGTATTTAAAAGTTAATCAGCATTTTAATTACTGAGTTTTAAGCTTTTCTTTTAAAAGAGAAAGCAAAGCACATTCATGCTGACAAACCAAGTTTTAGTCTGATGTTACTTGAAATGGCCATTAAAAACCCTTGGAAGGGAAATTAGAAACACTGCAATGATAATGTGGTAAGAGGGGAAGAATCCCCTGGGGTGGGGGTTTACCGTTATCTGATGGTGTGTGCTTGTGTGTGGGTTTGGGGGTTACTACCATAAACAGAAGGTGGGGTTTTACAGGATGCCTTAGAAGAGCAATAGCTACACTGTGTCAGGACCGTTGTGCCAGAAGAGCCTTTTGTTTCTGGCATGCTAAGAAACTAACTGGCTGCAAAGGAAAAGTGACATGAACTCACAGAAATGTGGGCTTTGATTAAACCATTATTCTAAATAAAGCTGCCTTTACTCCTCCAAAATCCAAAGTTGAATTGCAGGGTAGGGAGTAACCCAAGTATTCCCCCCTTCTCTTGTCACCCTCAAATAACGGCTTATTAAATATATCTATTTTTTTGTGAAGTTTTGACAGTTCTCAACTCAGCAAGCAGTTTGTTTCTTGTCAGTTTCCCAGCCCTTTTCTGGCAGTCTGAACTATTTCATTGTGAGCTCTGTTATGTTACAAAGTCTTGACCTGAAAATTCTTCAGGGTCATAGAGGCCTAAGTATTTTCAGTGTTAATGACAGAGATTTTGAAATGAAAAATAATCTGTTTTCTTTTCTCAAGCAGTGGAAATATCCCAGGGCTGTTCATTATTTTGTACTTTGTTGATCAATTTTTCATACATAGCTGATTTAGCCGACTTGTTAATCCATTTTCCTTCAGGAAGCTTTTTCGTGGCCCTCCATTTACATACTGTAATGTTGTGGGCTCTGTCATTCCACTTACACTAATTTATTTTGTAACCTTATAAAAACATTTGACAGGGCTGAAGCATCTTCCAGAAAGCAGAAAAGCATAAATGCAGGCAGGTGTTTGCTGGCTTACAAAGAGTTAATCTGAAATCTCAATTTCTGGACAGTGAGTGGTCTGTGAGCCTCTCACGTGACCTAACAATAGCATTAATTTTCCACAAGAAAAGAAAACAGTAACATTTTATCTTAACTTTCAATGCTTTAAAGACACAGGACTAAGGAATAGAAGGGAAGATGAATAGCAAGAAATACAGTATCGAAATATTTCATAAAATGTAAAAGCAACATTAGAAATCACATAGCAAACTAAATCATTATGTGCAGGAGGCTCTCTCTGTAAATTAATGATGGAAATGGGCTCAAGGATTAGGTCTTCTAACTCATTGACTAATATTCCTGTTTTTTCATTACTAGCTTTTGTTCATTAAATGCTCCAAAAAGCTGCCAGCAGGTGTGATTGGTATATGAAGGAATTAAAACAAGTCAAACCATCCAAACAACAAATTAGTCACTTCCATTGTCATGTTTTAACATCACCTTGAAAATAGTTGTAACATTTGCCACATTTTAACTATTTGTTTATGTGTCTGTCTTCTTAATTAGGTTGTCCCTGAGGTGGGACCTCTTTTAATCTTTTTGGTATTCCCAGTGCTTGAACATTTTCTGAAAGGAAGCCTAGGCTCAATAAATACTTATTGAATGGATAGAAATTTTATATCTCTATCACAATAGGAAAAAGATAAATCTCAGTCCCTAGTGATGGTAGATATTTCCAAAAGTTTCCCCATAGCTACTATCTTGGGTGCTGTGGACTCTGAATTATAGCAAGGCCTTTCCCTTATTCAGCTCCTTCTTGTGTAAGTAAAGGATATAACAGGGGAGAAAAAATTCTCTAAAATAACCACTCGAGGTCTCAGTATCAAAACCAAAACAAAACAAAACAAAAACAAAAACCTATACATTATGAAGTGATTGCACTCTGTAAACCTAAGTTTATAGAGCATGTTTCATCTCAGGAACTGCCTCAGCTTTTAGAGAATCAACTCTTTTATCTTGACAACATTTTAGAGGTGGATAAGGGGTAGTATTATTTTGCTGATGGAAAAAAATAAGGCTCAGTAGGGTTAAATGATTTGCATGGGGTCACACAGGGCTCATTCTGTGTTTCTTATTTGTTTAGAAGTTGCTTCTGAAACGCATTGCAGCTGTACTGTAGAGAAGCTATAAAGTAGCCACGGGTTGGAATTTGGTCCCTGAGATTTCCCGTGTACAGGAAAAGTTAGGATGTTAGTTACGGGTTAGGCTGGCCATTTTGCTAACAACATCTTAATGCAGATGTTTCAGTTAGCGGAGAGACAGGAACCAGAACAATTTTGTTTCTGTGATCTTGATCCTCTTCATCTTATTCTCTCCCTTAACAGTTGAAATTCTTTGCCCTCCACCCTAAATTCCTTGCTTTTAAAGCTGTTATATACATATAGATTCTTCCACATAAAATTTGAGTTTAAAAATTATTTTCCAAAAGTACTTTCTAAATGCTTTTCACTAGGTGATATTTCAATTAGAGATTATTTCTCTACTCTAAACACTTAACTATTTAAGTGGATATTACTGATAGCTGAAAAATTCTCACAAGACAAACTATGTCCACATCCATCCAGTGACATATTAAAATTCAATGGTCTTTAATTCAAAGTTTACTAGATGGTTGTCATGTGTAGGCACAGCGCCATCAATTATGCCGATTAAAACCATTGGCACAAGGCTTTACAATATTAACAGCATCATCATAAATATAATCACATTCGATCCTCCCAGCAGTCTTGGGAAGTGGGCAGCAACATCTGCATTTACAGATGAAGAAAGTAAAGCTCAGAGACATGATCAGCCTCCAACAGAGAGCAAGCAAGTAATAAGTAGTAGGCGTAGGATCTGAACGTTAGATTTTGGATTTAGTATCTTCAATCTCATCATAATTATCATCATCACAGCAACAAAACCAACATCTTTTTGGTAGTTATCAGTCTTTCTATGTCCTACATACTTTGCTAAATATTTTCCATCTATTTCTAACTACCTTTAAAAGCAAAAAGATATCAATTATTAGACACCACCTATATATCTGATTCTATGTGAAGCACTTGATCTTTATACTTTCATTTAATCTTTAACCAACCCCAGAAAACTGAAGTCAGACAGTTATTTGTCTAAAATTACAAAGTTAGGTAATGGCAAATGATCTGTATTTTTATTTATACTTACTTTTTTATTGAGGCATGATTAATGTACAAAATTCCCTGCACACATTTGATGTGTACATCTTAATACATTTTTTTAAAGATTATTGTACACCTGTGAGACAGTCATCATAAATAAGCATAATCATAAACAAAACCATCACCTCTAAAGATTTCCTATCCTCTCCACCTTTTTTTTATGATAACATAAAATCTTCCCTCTTAACAAATTTTTAAGCAAACCGTACAGTGTTGTTAGCCATATGCTCTATAGTAGGACTCTGGGAGTTATTAATTTTGCATAACCGAAACTATGTACCCTTTGAGCAATACCTTACTGATTTCCCCTCCTCCCAGACCAAGGTAACCACCATTTTACTCTCTGCTTCTATGAGTCTCACTGTTTTAGATGCTCAATATAAGTAGAATCATGTAATATTTGTTTTTCTGTATCTAGCTTATTTCACTTAGCATAGTGCCCTTCACGTTTATGCATGTTGTTGCAAATGGCAGAATTTCCTTCTTTTTTATGACTGAATAATATTCCATTGTATGTATATATTACATTTTATTTATCATTTATTTGTTGATGAGCATTTAGCATTTCCATGTCTTTACTATTGTAGATAATGCTGTAATGAACATGGGAGTGCAGATATATCTTTGAGATCCTGATTACAAATCTTTTGGGTATATACTTAGAAGTTATATTGGTAGATCAAGTGGTAGTTCAATATTTTCATTGTTTGAGGAACTGCCACACTATTTTCATAGTGGCTATGTAGCAGGATGAGCCGTAGACAAAATCCCTCAGTCACCAAGTTGTAGAAGGAAGGGTTTTATTCAGCTGGGAGCACTGACAGACTCAAGTCTCCAAAAACTGAGCTCCCCGAGTGAGCAATTCCTGTCCCTTTTATGGGCTCACAACTGTAAGGGGGTCCACGTGAACGGCTTGTGATCGATTGAGCAAGCAGGGGTTACATGACTGGGGACTGCATGTACCGGTAATCAGAATGGAACAAAACAGGACAGGGATTTTCACAAAGCTTTTGAATACAATGTCTGGAATCTGTAGACAACATAACCGGTTAGGTCAGGGGTCAATCTTTAACCAGGCCCAGGGAGCGGTGCCAGGTTATCTGCCTGTGGATTTCATTTCTGCCTTGTAGTTTTTACTTCTTTCTTTGGAAGCAGAAATTGGGCATAAGACAATATGAGGGGTGGTCTCCTCCCTTATTCATTTTTACATTCTCAGCTAATTTACATTCCCAGCTACAATTTGTAAGGGATCTCTTTTCTCCACAACCTCACCAGTACTGATTTTTGTTTTTGATAGCAGCAATTCTAACAAATGTGAAGTGATAGCTCACTGTAATTTTGATTTGCATTTCTCTGATGATTAGTGATGTTTACTACCTTTTTATATACATGTTGGCCATTTATATGTCTTCTTTGACTTATTCATGCTTTTTGCCTCTTTTTAAATTGAGTTATTTGATTTTTTTGATATTGAGTTATAGGAGTTCCTTGTATATTTTGTATATTAACCATTTGTCTAATATATAATTTGCAAATATTTTCTCCCAGTCTATAGATTACCTTTTCACTTTGCTGATTGTTTCCTTTGCTATGAAAAATAGATTATTTGATGTAGTCTCACTTGTTTGTATTTACTTTTGTTGCCTATACATTTGTATCATTATTCAATAAATCATTGCCAAAACCAGTGTCAAGAAGCTTTTTTCTTACACTTTCTTCTAGGATTTGTACAATGTCATGCCTTATGTTTAAGTCTTTATCTCATTTTGAGTTGATTTTTGTATAGTGTAAGATAGAATTGACTGGGCATGGTGGCTCACACCTGTAATCCCAGCACTTTGGGAGGCTGAGGTGGGCAGATCACCTGAGGTTGGGAGTTCAAGAACAGCTTGACCAACATAGAGAAACCTCATCTCTACTAAAAATACAAAATTAGTTGGGTGTAGAGTCTGAGGCAGGAGAATCGCTTGAGCCCAGGAGGCAGAGATGGCAGTGAGCCAAGATCATGCCATTGTACTCCAGCCTGGGCAACAAGAGTGAAACTCTGTCTCAAAAAAAAAAAAAAAAAGAAAGAAAGAAAAAAAAATAGAGTTTATTTTTGTCTACATGTGGATATTCAGCTTTCCCGGCACCATTTATTAAAGAAATTATTCTTCCCTATTGTGTATTCTTGCCCTCCTTGTCAAAGATCAGTCCACTGTAAATATCTGGGCTTATTTCTGGGCTTTCTATTGTGTTTCATTGTGGATATTTCTGTTTTAATGCTAGTAACATACTGTTTTGATGACTATAGATTTATAATTTATTTGGAAATCAGAAAGTGTGATGCCTCCTGCTTTGCTCTTCTTGCTGAATATTGCTTTTGCTATTTGGGGTTTCTGTGGTATCCCAGGAATTATAATATTGCTTTTGTTTTCTGTTTCTGTAAAAATATGTGACTGGAATTTTGATAGGGAATTCTTTGATCTGTAGATTGCTTTGGGTAGTAGGGAAATTTTGACAATGTTAATTCTTTCAGTCCATGGACATGTGATATGTTTCCATTTATTTATGTCTTTTCCAGTGTCTTTCATCAGTGTTTTACAGTTTTCAGTGTACAAATATTTGAGTCTCTTGGCTGTTTATGTCTAAGTGTTTTGTTCATTTAAATGTGATTTTAAGTGATATTGTTTTCTTTATTTTCTTTTCTGATAGCTCATTGTTAATGTAAAGAAACACTACTGGTTATGTTGAGTTTATGAGTGTGTAACCCAATGAACTTGTCCTTTGCATGAGGACATATGATACATATTCTCTAAGCACAGCTCCTAAGGAGAAGAAGTCACTGATAGCCCTGAAACAGTGTTAAGTTTCAGAGATTTTAAAATGTATGTATATTATATAAAATGAATAATCTGAAAATAAAATGATTCTATGCATTACAGCATTAAAATAATATAATTAGGAATAAGTTTAACAAAAGTAGTGTAATACTTTTGCACTGAAAACTACAAAACATTGTTGAAAGAAATTAAAGAGGACCTAAATACATGGAAGAACATCCGTGTGCATGGAATAGAAGATACTATTTTTAAGATGAAAATACTCTTTGTATCGGGCTAAATTTGTGGCCCCCTCAAATGATATGCCCATTTCCTAATCCCTGGTCCCTCCTAATGTTACTTTATTTGGTAAAACATATGTTCTTTGCATATGTAATTATGTAAGGATCTTGTGATGAGGAGATCATCCTGTATTATCTAGATTGGTCCTAAATGAAATGACATGTATCCTTAGAAGAGTGAGTCAGAGGAAGAATTGACACAGGTCAAAGAGGAGGGAGCAATATCATCACAGAAGCAGAGACTAGAGTGATGTGGCCACAAGTCAAGGAATGCCAAAAGCCACTAGAAGCTGAAAGAGAGCAATAACATATTATCCCTATCTCCAATTTCCTTAACTGACTCCTAAAGTGACAATTAACAGGAAACTGTAGAGGTGGTGTGGCTCTGACATTGTGAATTCCTGCCTTCAGAACTGCAATACATTTTCTTCCTAGCATTGATGGTCTTTACAATTTGCGTCCATCAATGATAGACTGGATTAAGAAAATGTGGCACATATACACCATGGAATACTATGCAGCCATGAAAAAGGATGAGTTCATGTCCTTTGTAGGGACATGGATGAAGCTGGAAACCATCATTCTCAGCAAACTATCGCAAGGACAAAAGAACCAAACACCGCATGTTTTTACTCATAGGTGGGAATTGAACAATGAGAACACTTGGACACAGGAAGGGGAACATCACACACCAGGGCCTGTTGAAGGGTGGGGAGTGGGGGAGGGATAGTATCAGGAGATACACCTAATGTAAATGACAAGTTAATGGATGCAGCACACCAACATGACACAGGTATACATATGTAACAAACCTGCACGTTGTGCACATGTACCCTAGAACTTAAAGTATATTTTTTTAAAAAAAGAAAGGACTGTGATACAACAACATTTTGTAGGTTTAAGCCACCAAATTTGTGGTAATTTGTTACAGCAGACACAGGAAATGAATACACTCCTCAAGTTTGTTTACAGATCTTGTATAATCACTATTAAAATTCCAACTGCTTTTTTTTTTTTTTTTAGCAGAAATTGACAAGCTGATCCTAAAATTCATACAGAAATGTAAGGGATCTAAAATAACCACAACACTCTTGAAAAAAATAAGAGGAACAAAGTTGAAACACTCACGTGTTCCAATTTCAACACTTAATACAAAATTATAGTAACTCAGACAATGTGGTGTTTGGCATAATGATAGGTATATAGATTCATGTAATAAAATTGAGATTCCAGAAATCAACCCATATATTTATGGTAAATTGATTTAGACAAGGTTTCCAGAACAATTCAATAGGGAAAGCACTCTTCAAAACATAGTGTTGGGTCAACTGAATAAATCTGCATATTAAAGAACAAACTTGTACCCCTTCCTCATGTCATATATAAAAATTAATTCAAAATAGATCATAGACTTAAGTATAATAGTTAATATAGTGTTTAACTTAACACTTTAACTTAGAAGAAAACATAGGAGTAAATCTTTGCAACCTTAAGTTGAAACATGACTCCCTATCTATGACAGCAAAGCACAACTGACAAAAGAAAAATAAATTAGAATTCATCAGAATTAAAAACTTGTGTGTTTCAAAGGACACCATAAAGAAAGTGAGAAAGACAACTCAGAGTAAGAGAAAATATTTCAAATTAATACTTCTCATGGGGGATTGGTATTCAGAATGCATAAAGAACACTCGTAACTGCATAATAAAAGACAACAAAATTAAAATATGAAAAATGATCTGAGTGGACAGTTCTCCAAAGAAGTTGTACAAATGGCCAATAAGCACATGAAAAGGTGTTTCTCATCATTAATAATAAGGGAAATGCAAATCAAAACCACAATAAGATACCGCATCATATTGACTAGCATGTCTAGAATAAAAAAGGCAGACAAAACAAGGTTTGCTGAAGCGACTGCTGAGAACGTAAAATGGTGCACTCACTGTAGAAAACTGTTTGACAGTTCTCACAAGTTAATAATATACTTACCATATGACTTAACAATTCCACTCCTAGGTGTATACTCGAGATAATTGAAAACACATGTTTACATACAAACTTGTGTTCAAATGTTTATAGCAGCATTATTCATACTAATCAACAAGTGGAAACAATCCAAATGTCCATCAACTGATGAACAAATACAAAATGTTGTATATTCATACAATGGAATATTACTTGGACACAAAAAGGATTAACCTTGAAAACATACTAAGGAAGTCAGTCACAAAATACCCTGTACTGTATGATTTTATTTGTATAAAATATCCAGCATAGGATGATGATACAAACAGAATGAAGATTAGTGGTTACCTGGGACTAGATGTGGGGGTAGAGTTTGGAGGAAATGTGAAGTGAAAGGAAATCTATATGAGGTGTTTTTTTTTTTTTTTGGAATTCTTGAAATGTTCTAAAATTGTGGTGATGGGTACACAATTTGGTGAATGTACCAAAAGCCATTGAGTTGTGGCATGTAAACTGGTGAATTATATTGTACATGAATTAAGTGGCAATGAAATTGCTAAAAAATCAACTACAGCTCTAACTAAAACCTAACACTAGCTCCTCCTAAGAAAGGCATCCTCTGAAGGTCATGTAATTTTTATTCTTTTTGTTTACAGACATCAAGGAAAAAGCTACCGTTTTAGATATATCTGGTTATAGATCCAAAAATATATAGCTTATTATCATAAGCTAATAAGTGAAGGATTCAAAGTTCAAAAGACACTCATAAATTAGATTTTCTTACCCAGAGTGAATATTGGGCTCTGCAATAAAGCTACCAGATTATCAAACCTAAGTGCTAACTGTCCAAGAGCCTGTCAGCACTAGCCACTTTGTCTCTTTTCTCCATTTTACCTAGCTAACTGCTACAGTGCAAAGCAGACCTTTCCATGTTTCAGCGATTTAATAACTCTTATTGTCCTCAGCAAGATCATATGCACGAGTTCTTCCCACTCACTAAACTTTAACCATATCAGTACATCTAGCACAGAGATTTTGATATTTTCTTTATAACATATGTCTTTTCCTTTCTTGACTTCTGCAACTACCTAGGTCACGTTCCTGATAATGTTGACCAATTCACTCTCTACAAGTCTCTGAATTCTCTAGTTTCCTATCCTTTCATTTTACCCTTTTATAAGAAATAGGCATTTGAGGAACATATTGATGGGTCATTTTAAGATCTACATATTTCTTCAGGATTCAGACTACCTGGGGATCTTGTTAAAATGCAAAGTATGATTCAGGACATCTGGGGTGGGCCTCAGGTTTTGTATTTTTAATAAGCTCCCAAGTGAGGTCACAGAATACACTTTGAGTTCCAATGTTGTAGGAAAGCACTTCACAAAAAAATCAAGCTGGATAGACTAGAACAATTCTAAAGTTGATTCCCCTCTATTGAGATTATACAACTGCCTATTATCTTTCTGTAGAAACTCTCTTTCTAGCATTCTTCAGAGGTTATTTGAAAGCTTCCTCACCTTCTCTTTTCTGCTCTCTGCATTTTTTTAGCCAGCCACCTTTCTTTTTGTACCTCCTAAAAGAGTGATTCTCAATCCTGTTGCATGTTAGAATTATTTGAGGGAGGTTTAAAAAATTCCAATGCCTAGGCTATATTCCTGAACAAATAAGTCAGCACATCCATGATAGGGTGTTAGTTTTCAAAACTAGTGAGGTGACTTAAAGTTGCAGCCAAATTTGAGAGTCTCTGATCAAAAATGTAATAAACATCCAGCCATTAAATATTAAAATTACATGAAACCATAGTCATGCTATTTCTGATTTAATGTCAATTTCTTTATATGCATTTCTGGTTTATGTATCCACCCACTTTCCCAGCAATCATACTTTACTATTTAGTAAACATCTCATGGTACTTTTTCACCTTGAAATATAAAGACAAATAAGCTTTTAATGCATGAAGTATCAATTATTGAGTGAGAAATTTCTTAAAACATTGAAGATTACTTAGAGATAGGACAGATGGGTGCGGAGCAAGATGGCCGAATAGGAACAGCTGCAGTCTCCAACTCCCAGCGCGAAGGACACAGAAGACCGGTGATTTCTGCATTTTCAACTGAGGTACTGGGGTCATCTCACTTGTGAGTGCCGGACAATCGGTGCGGGTCAGCTGTTGCGGCCCGACCAGCGAGAGCTGAACCAGGGCGAGGCATCGCCTCA
>NW_012116788.1:917148-959591 GCF_000951035.1 Colobus angolensis palliatus | reverse complement strand
AAAAAAAAAAAAAAAAAAAAAAAAAAAAAAAAAAAAGAGATAGGACAGATTTGTTTCTAGCTGATTGTGGACTTATATGTTATTAAAATTAAAGACATTAGGGTAACCTAATATTGAATTGAAAATTCCATGTTTCATTCTGTTGCTTTAGCATTGAGTGAATAAATTATTTGCATTCAAAGAGTTTGATTTTAGTGATGTTGCCTGTGTTTGTTTATAGTGACAGCCTAGTTCTCTTTGTATAGTGCCCATTAGGACATTGTCTGTAGCTAAGGGTACTTACATAATTTTCACACATTTTGACATCCCTTGTATTTCTGTATTTGGATTTATTGAAAGGGACAGTGAGTCAGACACTTAGGTTACCTAATCATTTTTATGTAAGTCCTCTATGTTATTATAGAAGAGAAAACTCAGGGCACATGTGTTGAGAATGGTTCAGAAAGGAGTTCTCTCTCTCTTTCTCTCTCTCTCTTTATAAGTCCATCTTTTCATCTATTTTTTACAGATGGAAAGAGAATTTCAGAAAACAATGAGCCATTTGAATGCCACCAAATGTACAGGGTCTCTGTATTAGTCTGTTCTCACATTGCTATAAAGAACTTCCTGGGACTGGGTTATATATAAAGAAAAGGAGTTTAATTGACTTACAGTTCTCAGTGGATGGGGAGGCCTCAGGAAACTTATAATTATGGCGGAAGTCACCTCTTCACAGAGCGACAGGAGAGAGAAGCAGCAAGCAATAGAGGATCTATCACTTATAAAACCATCAGATCTTGTGTGAACTCACTCACTGTCTCTAGAACAGCATGGGGGGAACTGCACACATGATGCAATCACCTCCCAGCCGGGCACACCCATGACACCTGGGGATTACAATTCAAGATGAGATTTGGGTGGGCGACACAAAGGCTAACCATATCAACCTCTTTTTCACTATAGTTACTAGTTTTAGGATGGGATATATGCAAGTGTCCAAGGGTGATTGTGGCTACATTAGCAGGAAATCTTTAGGCAATGGGGTTTCCCTCTAAAGTAGCTTCACCCTGAAGCAGCTGGGATCTTTCTTAATGTGGTAAGGAATAAAAGAAGAAGAGAAAGAAAAGAAGTTGGGTATTACCATACTTTGACTCTTGGAATAGAAACTGAGCCAAACTGGCTGATCAAGTTTACACTTTTGCCAAAGAAGCTTAACAGAACTCAGGGCGAAATAAAAACTTTCAAAGGAGACTCTCCGATACTAGGACTTTTAGTGCCAGCATATTCTCCACTCCACACAGGACAGCACTCTGATGGTCTTGCTATTACAATCATTTCAATTGCCTCTGCTTCAGAGCTGAGAAGAAAGTTCTAATGAGCTTAAATGAACAATAAGGGGAGTCAATGATAATCCACCCACACTAGTTTTGGATAAATGCTAGTTCTGAATAAATTCTTATTCATACATGAGTAGTGACAAGGTCTTCCTATATGGAGCCTACTCAGTTATTGCAACATACGAAAACAGACATATTGCATTCAAAAGAGAGAAGAAAAGCATAATTTGAAAAATGAAGTTTTTTTTTTTTTTTCCCTACAGGAAATAGGAGAAAATTCAAGATGAGTTTACATCTTTAAAAATTAAATAAAATATATTTTATGTAATGATACACTAGATGATATAACAAGAAAACAAGCTGAGATACAAGTGGGAGCTGGCTTAAAGAGAAGAAAAGAAAAACAAACAACTAGAGGAGGAAGAATATATCTTAAAAATAAGAAACAATCACTGAATTAATGACTTCATTAGAAACAAGGACAGACTCAAAACAGAAGTGTGGAATGTAAGCTTATGAAATGTTCATAGATGAACACTGAGAAAAGGACAAAGACATCGGATCTGAGAGATAATGATTGATGAGCACTGCCATCAGCTTAATATGGTGAGTTTGATTTTTGAATACTGATTTTGTGATGTCTACAGACATTTATGGTTGACCAGGAGGCAGAGGAATGTGGGATGACCCTTACATAGTGTGAAAATGAGGAGAAAGTTTGGCACCAGAGATACGAATTTGGAAACAGTGACATACAGGATAGAAAACCAAGGGTAGCATTTTCCGCCATGGGCTTTCTCTATCATGCTTTATTGTAGGTGCTTGTCTAATTATTTTGCCACCATTAGACAGAAGGTTCAGGAAGAAGTATGTCTTTTTTATTCACTGTTGTATTTCTGGGGCCTAGAAAATAGGGTTAACAATTTGTGTCAAACAGATGAATGAAGATAATTGAATGAACCACAGAGAAGCCATGGCTTGGAAGGTCAGTCTAAAAAGGGATACTGTTGGAAAAGAATTAAAGAGGCAGCAATAGTAGTAGCAGGAAACAGAAGGAGGAAATGCTATTGTAGAAGCCACAGGAATAAAATGTTTCAAGAATAGCAACAGGCTTAGCAGTGTTAAATCCTACAGAGAGGTCAAAAAAGATGGAAATTTTAAAGAGACATATAGATTTAGCAAGAAAGAAGCCACTGGTGTACTCTGTATGATTAAAATCTGTCAGGAGCAGAGTTGGAAACTGAAGACTAGTGAGTTAGTCGTTGCCTCCTGTACAAAAAGAGGGCTTTTTTATTTGGTTGGTTTTTGGCAAAACATCTAAATATAAAACGTTTTGAGGAAGAAAGAGGATAGAAATGATCTTCATTGTACATTTTTAAATAACCAGAAGAGTGTAATTGGAATGATTGTGACACAAAGAAATGATAAATGCTTGAGGTGATGGGTACCTCATTTACCGTGATGTGAGTGTTGCATATTTATGCCTGTATCAAGATATCTCATGTACCCCATAAATATATGCACCTACTATGTACCCATAAAAATTAAAAAAAAATTAAACCTTGTGTCTCTTAAATATAGAAAAAGAAAGAAAAATTTTCCTTTAACATTCATTTGTAACATCTTCCAGTGTTTACATATATTTTGTATGGATTATTTTCTTTTACTGCCACAAAACTTTTGTGGTAAGCATTTGGGGCGAGGAAACAGCAGGGTGATGAATTTGTTGGTTATTACTTTGTTAGTATGAGGCAGAAATGAAATTGGAGCTTTGGACTTCTGACTTCTGTCTTGTTTCCATCAGGCCACACTTTCTTCTGCCAATATTCCGAGAAAATAACAGGGAAGCCACTGTGATGCTTTTACTATTATATGTATCAGTTAGAAAATGACACCGTTGATTTATTGCACGAAGAAAAGAAACACAAAAACAGTATTAGTATCTATGGGAAGAAATGACTGCATTTCTTTCTCCTGTGAAAAGAAAATATTGCATCCTCACCTCTTTATCTTTTTCTCTGTTTCTCCCCACACCCATCTCTTCACTTCCCTCCCCCTTCCATTACAAATACATTTCATCCATAATATTAGATTTTCAATTTGTAAGTCAGGAAGCTGAAAACACAGTTAAAATAAATTGATGTAAAAAAGCAAAAAAATAAAAAAAACACAAAGAATACAAATTACTTCTCTAGTTTTTCAAATCAGTCAAGGTACTGGCAATTAGGGATGATGGACAAAATTGTCCACCAAATGCTCATAATCACTTGAGTAATCTAAAACTTCCATTATCAAAAGATAGTCATGCTATATCTCATTAACAAAATGTAACTCTTAGCAAAGCCAGTCAATACACCAAGAAACTGACAAAATCAGAAGTACATTTAGATGCTTGACATTTGAAAAGGTTGAATTATAGAGGATACTTTAACAAAGCTCTAGTTTATGCTTCACCAAATAATTTGGTTCCTTTCCTCAGCTTTTTTCTTACAAGTAAACCATAGTGAAGGGTCTTTCAAGTGTGGTTGTTGTTTGCTTGGTTGACTTCCTAGCTCCTGTACGACAAATTTGTAAATGATATAGTTAAACTGTGTCCTTTAGGAAAATTATAACTTACTACAGTTCTTGAACCCTCAAGAGCACTTGGAAGCATTTTAACTGTGGTGTGATGATTTCTCATTGTAGTTTTGATTTGCATTTCTCTCAATCAATGATGTTGAGCACCTTTTCATGTGCCTGTTTGCCATTTGTATGTCTTTTGAGAAATGTCTATTCAAATATTTTAACCCCCTTCTTTTTTGAGATGGAGGTGTATTCCTGTTGCCCAGGCTGGAGTGCAATGGCACGATCTCTGCTCACTGCAACCTCGGCCTCCCGGGTTCAAGCGAGTCTCCTGCCTTAGCCTCTCGGTAGCTGGGATTACAGGTATGAGCCACCATGCTTGGCTAATTTTTGTATTTTTAGTAGAGACCAGGTTTCTCCATGTTGGTTAGGCTGGTCTGGAACTCCCGACCTCAGGTGATCCGCCCACCTCAGCCTCCCAAAGTGCTGGGATTACAGGAGTGAGCCACTCCACCTGGCCTCAAACCCATTTTTTTAAATCAGATTATTAGATTTTTTTTTTCAATAGAGCTGTTTGAAATATTTATAATTCTAGTTATTAATCCTTTGTCAGATGGACAGTTTGCAAATATTTTCTCACATTCTGTAGGTTGTCTCTTCACTTTGTTGCTTCCTTTGCTGCGCGAAAGCTTTCTAACTTGATATGATCCCATCTGTCCATTTTTGCTTTGGTTTGCTGTTATTTCACATTGCATGCCTGTATCAAAACAACCTATGTACCCCATAAGTTTATACACCTACTCTTGGTCCACAGAAAATCTGAATAATAATAATAAATTTTAAAAAGAGCACGTATGGGTAGTAGATCCTAAGAATGTAAAATTGAAGAATGTTTAATATCTGTTCTAACACACCTGCTTCACTACATTTAAAATGATCAGGTTTTTTTTCTCATAGAATAACTTTCAAAAAATGTGTAAACATTGGTAAAGTGAATGTGTCGCTTTATCAATTCTTTGTAGTCATAATGTGTTGTAGAAAAACAATCCTAAAATTGCTATAGAACAAAGTTATCAAGATTAGCAAATAAAAATGCCAAATAGTTCACATCATTTCTAGAACCAACATATGACAATATTCAGTTCAATTGGCCTTATAGAATGGGTTCTGATTTAAAAATATTATTTTGGCTGGGTACAGTGGCTCATGCCTGTAATCCCAGCACTTTGGGAGGCCAAGATGGGTGGATCACTTGAGGGTAGGAGTTAGAGACCAGCCTGGCTGACACAGAAAAACCTTGTCTCTACTAAATATAGAAAAATCAGACAGGCTCAGTGCTGCATGCCTGCAATCCCAGATACTTGGGAGGCTGAGGCTCAAGAATTGCTTGAACCCAGGAGACAAAGATTGCTGTGAGCCAAGATAGTGTCACTGCACTCCAGCCTGGGTGACACAGAGAGTCTATCTCTATCTATCTATCTATCTATCTATCTATCTATCTTTCTCTCTATCTATCTATCTTTGGTTATTCCTAAAGTAATAAGGTAATGTGATTTTTGAATAGGTAAATAAACATAAAAAGATGGAGTTCCCAGCATTTCTTGGAGTTGTAGGAGACCTGGTAGTCAAACCCCTTGGAGTTCATTATATATCTAGTGCCTTTTTACAGTATGATAGACATTATATAATTCTCCCGAATTGCCCAGTTCTGTGGATGCAGAGTTAAGGCATAAATCTAGAACTCTCTCAGTTCTTAATTTTATATTCCTCTTATTAAAAGCAGGAAGGAGTCTTGATTAATAAAAACCCTGAAACTGGTAGACTGATGGACACTCAGGCATCCTATACAAGTCATTCCCACATTGGGTCAGATCTTGAAATACAAATGGTTCTAGCATTGTTTTGATTTTTATACATAATATATAGTAATGCATTGATGATATCAGATTCTGTATTAGAATTTAACATGAGTGCAGAACCAGCAGAAATCTTTACAAGGAACTGGTTAAGGCAATTATGGAGGCTTGCTAAGAAAGCCTGAAATCTGTCAGGCAGGGATTCAAGAAGGGAAGATGACACGTGAGCAGTTTAGAGCCTCACAATCATAAGCTGAAGCATCTCCATGAATTTCAAGGTCCATGAACAAATGTGTAGGAATCACAACTTGGACAACTTTTAAAATACATTGTCTTATCTATTTATAGATTTTATGTTTTTCTTAATAAATGCTAAGTGAATCTTAGCATTAATAGGTTTTAATTTGTTCCAATTCACAGGTTTTAAAATGTGGTACTGGCATATTATGGCTATAAAGGAAGTATAGCAAATAAATTAGTGAAATTAAATTTTTGACATAAAGAAAATGTATGCAAGCTTCCATAAGAATATGATTCTGTGCCTCTGCTGTATGGATGTTACTGTTGACTTATAAGTTGATACTGGATACAAAGTTGATACAAAGAAAGATCACTAAAATCCTTGCAAGAGTGAGAGCTATAGTAGAGGACAGCAGTGGCTGGACAAATGTGTAATGAGACCAGAAAAACTGTGATCTGGAATAAAAGTCAGGGTTTTACTTCCTTGGCTGGTTTCTGTCTCCTTGTACTAACCACAGGGGAAGCACATGAGTTCTGACATAGTACAGTATGAGTTAAAATGTCAAAATGCTTTCAAAACTATAAAGTATTAGAAATGACTAATACTTAAAATTAGGGAAAAAGAGGCTACACTTTTTAGGAAAAACTACCTGTTTTGAGCTTGAAAGCAAATGTATTCTGTCTGTAATTCATGTCATAATTAAATACTTAGGCTTTAACTTTCCATCAGCCTAAGAGATATACATTTCTGTTTCATTTATTGGATGAAAAATATTTCAAGTGGGAGGTCCCAGGACAATCTCAGAGGTAAACAATGATAACACATTTTGCCAAGATGGTAGAAGCCTAATGAAAAGAAATCACAAATTTGTGTAGTCTCATCAAATTTATAAAGGAAATGTTTCATATAAGTGTTTCTGCTTTGAAACTTGAAATATTTTGAAGCTAAAAATTTAAACCCACATCAAGAAACATTTGTATCAGGACTATATTTTAATATTTTTACAGGAAATACTAATGATTGAAGAGAAATCCAGACATGCATTTAGAAGCAGATTACTAAGGTGTATGATAGGATCACAAAGATGGATCATAAGGTCTATTCATATGCAAAACTGTGACTAATTTACTAATACAAATGTCTCACACATGATTTCAAATCCTAGTGTTTTGAATTTCCATAAAACAGTAAAATTATGATTTATATATTCTGATTGAGATGGTCTGAAACCTATTTGAAAAAAATATATGTAATTGCGTCAGAATCAGGGGTTTTCACATGTTCATGTACTTCATATAGAAATCTGATTACATTTGTCATTTAACATCTAAAGAGGGAGAATATTTGGTTTCAATAATGACTTGAGATGTAACGTTTCCCAAAAAAGAAATCACTCATATGTAAGTTAAAGATGCTTTGAAAATTCCAAGAGTGAATTAAACTAAATTTGATAAACTTTTACTGTTCATCTATTATTTACCAAGCAGCAGGCTAAGCTCTAGAAATAGATGATTATCATTTAGACATCCTTAAAGAGTTCTTAGTCAAATAAGAAAGACAGACATGACCGAAAAAATTGCAACGTAATGTGGTAAATCCTCTAACAAAGACATTCACAAGATAGAACATTCAAGAGGAGTAAATTGAGAAGAGCAGGAAAGAATATTTGAATAGAGAGGCAGGTTCATTACATAAACTGCTATCATTCCTTCCAGCAGTTCATGCTGATCACAGATAGGACCTGTGTGTGCTAGAAAAAAAATGAAATATCTGTGATTTTTCTTGAGTTTGGTTAACAAATGTGACCTTGTTTTCCTTCATCAAAAAAATGTACATTTTTATCCATGAGCATCTTTTATCTTGGAGTGAGAGTTAAGATTCACTTTTTCTTTATTCTAAGCTGCATATATTTGTATCTATTTAGTGGCAGCATCAACTATTAAATGATGATCTCATTTATGCAGTAGATTAATTGAATCTATTGTTTTATGCAAACATTGAAACAGTGATTATAACAAATTGAAATAATAACGATAATACCACACATAATATTTATTATGTACTTATCTTGCGTGAAGTTTTTTGTAAACCACTTTATATGTTACCTTATTTTATCCCTATAAGAATTCTCTGAAGTAAACATGTTATCCTCCTTTTCCAGATGAAGAAATAGAGGTACAATGGTTATTCAATCTGCCTGCAGCCTCACATTTGAGAAATGATGTAGTTGAGATTGGAATTTGGGTTTACCTTATAACAAAGCTTGCGTCCTTAGCCACTTTACTAGATTTACATACAAACGAACTCCAAAGCAGTGGCAATACATGAACTGAGAGAAAAACTTTAATACAGAATCTCTAATTTGGCAAGATTCAGGGAATTAGAAGATAAGAATATTTTTAAAAGCAAATAGCATGAGTTTCAAAGGAAAACATCACCCATCCCAAAAATTCTCTTTTATTTATAATATATTTTTTCTTTACATTTAGCTTATAGAACAGTATATAATTACTGGGATTTTTCTATCAGCTCAGTGTATGAGAACATAGGGAATATTATTTCTAGTATATTTACAATGAAAATTATTTTCCAAGTTTTCCTAAAAGTTGTAGATAAAAACAGTTCTAAACCTAATATTCTTGGCTTTGGTCCATATGTATGTCCATTATATGTGAAAAATCCTGACAATATTTGTAAGCTATTTAACCCATTATCGTAATTTTTTTTGTAAAAAAAAAATGGTACTTATTTTTTCTTCTAAAACATTTGGTAACAATGATATGGTCAATATTACTCTACAATACTATTAATATTTATATGAAATTTTATCTCATTTCATCAAAGTTTCATTGATATGTACAGATATTTTTATGTCCTTCGATTTATTTTGCATTTTGTACCTTTTTGCTTTGCTCATATTAAAAATGCTCAAAGGATCCCCTGGTTAAATCTCCTGCACTCAGGCAATTAGTTGATATTACTGTTTTGCAAATAAACTCACTGAGGCCATGGTAGTTAAGAAATGTTGCAAGGTCATACAACTTGCAAGTGGTACCACGAGGATTTGACATTTGTCTGCCTTTTCCAAAGTTTCACAAAGCCATTTACTGACGGAAAATTAACTTAAAATGTAGAAATACACTGGTCTTATATAAGATTATTGTTACAAAGAAACACACATTTATTTTCAATTCTACCCAGAGAAATTGTCCTGTATCAATCAATTTTAACTAGCTCTGAATTTGAAAATAATTGTTAGCTCCATTTCTAGAAGAAATATCACACTGATTTTTGTAAAACCTGGCATTTAGCACAGCTCACATGAAATTGTATAATACGTGATTATCATGCAACTCAACCTCAACTGTACATAAAACAGATTTCTTTTCCTGTGGAATCTGGCAAGGTCAGATTTTATCTGTAGGATTAATTTATTCTATTCATAAGATGCAACACCTGCTGCTGTTTAAATTGTTTAATATAGCCCTCTCTGAGTTGAGTATAAAAGTAATTGTACACTTGGCAGTCAAATATGATTTTTGAAAACAGCGATCTCCAAATACAAAGTAGCTCCTAAGAGGGATAAAACTTCAGTGGACTGTTCCCAGGATGTCTTCAGTGATGGAGCCTGGGCATGTAGTGGACATCTGTTGTTTTTGCCAAACCAACATCCACTCTCCATTCTTCTTATAACAACAACTTGATTTTCTCTGGAGAATCATCTTTTTTCCATTCTAAATTATTCCATTTTGGCTCAAATCCAAACCAGGCCTTCCAGCCTTTTTCAATGAGCGTTATTTCTGGGGATTTTTCTGAAACCACTGGAAAAATGCAAGCTCTCATTCTGGCAGGATAGCTGATCTAGGAGGATGAAAGCCTGGCCATAATTCCACCACACACAGAGGTAATTCCTAAGAAAGAAGCCAATACAGAAGCGAGCAGAAATGAGAAACAGAAAGAGATAGGTTTCTGACATCATTTGGATATATTGATTCATCTATGCCTGAAGCCAGTTTGTGTTTTGCTATAATAAATTACTTGTGCTTAAATCAATTTAAGTTGGGTTTCTCTACTTGTTAACAAAAGAATTCTGGCTATTTCATGTCATCTTTCATAGTGCAACTATAGAAAACTCAGTGACTTAGAGAAAGTAGTTCTGGGCTCTAGGTAACCATAGATATGTTGAGATATATCAGCCTAACACTGGAAAAAATCCTGCCTTGCTAACTATGGCATTCTTTTGTGCTGGAGTTGGCTTAGGACGATGTTAGACTTTCAGGTGCAGAAGACAGCTACCTATTTCTGTGGTAACGGAAAAGCCTCTCTGGGCTCTCAAACTATCCCATTTTTTTTGCTAGTCTTTGACATCTTAAAAATATTGACATTCGGCCGGGCGCGGTGGCTCAAGCCTGTAATCCCAGCACTTTGGGAGGCTGAGACGGGCGGATCACGAGGTCAGGAGATCGAGACCATCCTGGCTAACACTGTGAAACCCTGTCTCTACTAAAAAATACAAAAAAAAAAAAAACTAGCTGGGCGAGGTGGCGGGCGCCTGTAGTCCCAGCTACTTGGGAGGCTGAGGCAGGAGAATGGTGTAAACCCGGGAGACGGAGCCTGCAGTGAGCTGAGATCCGGCCACGGCACTCCAGGCCGGGTGACAGAGCAAGACTCTGTCTCAAAAAAAAAAAAAAAAAAAAAAATTGACATTCATAATTTGAGAAAATGTTCAATGTACAGAGATAGTATACTACATGAAACCCATACTGGTATATACATGAAAAATATAATGTCATACTGCTTCACAGTTTGTATAATACTCTTTCATATATATCCTCTGTACAAACCCTCTCAGTAACCGCTCAGTACCTCTCAGTGAAGTAGATCTTACCTAGTTTTTGTAGATTAAGAATCGAAGAAACAAAGTAACTTTAAGTTTATATGGCTAATACAATCTCTGCAGAGGTTCCCCCCAAACCCCCAATATGAGCAAGTCTGACTTCTGGAATAGGAGAGAAGTTTTGGGTAATGAGTTCTTGGTTGTGTAGAAAACTGGTGTCTTGAAATGAGGAAAAATTCTTAGAAATAGGACTGGGTATTGTGAAAATGGCATTATCCATTTCTTAAACTTACGTAGGGCCAGTCATGATCTGAATGGATCTCTGAGGATAAGAACTTAGGATATGTAGGGTCAGGATTTCTATGCCTCTGCATATTCTCTTTTAAGTCTATCATTGTCTTCTTTCAGCTGCCAAGATAATTACTTCTTATGGTTACATGGGAGTTATATGTTTATATGTTTACATTTTTAGACTTTAGAAGTTTTGTCCTCCCAAATGCCTTATAATGCCTGTAGAAATAGCAAAAATCAAATTATTTATGTTTGTTGAAGTTTTATGAGCTTCCCTGACACAATTTTCTGCTGTATGCTCACCAATTCCAAAATCAGGATCTGCTTGTGACAGGGAGGTAACATAATGGCAGCAGTGCTATGCTTTTTATGTAGGATGATTATAATAATTAGTTCCAGTCAACAGAGACAACTCTCCTGGGAAAGAAACTATTGGAGATTCCGTTACCTGAGAATTTGGACTAACAGATTTAGGTCTATACAAAATTGGTGTCAAATATATGCAGATATTTTTATATCAATTACAGTATGGTAGCTACTGTTGATCCATCTGCAGTGTGTACCTTATGGGGTTTTTCTTATCACACAAACACATGGGAGAATCATCAGTGAAGAAAAATGTATCTTACACTTTCTCTCTAATTTAGCATTTAAGATCTTTACAATAATAGTTTGATTACTGTGTATAGTGCAAATTCTAGGCAATATGAATATGATCTATTTGTGCCTCATAATAAATATTAATGAAGCCTTACTGTCCATTATTCTTAATAGAATTATGATATACTTAGAAATATTAGCGTGGTTTGGAAAGCAGGAATTAAGTATTTTGTTTACACAGAAAAAAATTTATGATGAGGTTGTAAGTTTAAATTAGGGAAATGAGAAAAGTGTGGTGGTATCATTTTGTATCCACGTATTCTGACATTAATCTTTATTATAAATCCTTATTATATACAGCTCTTAAAATAACGGATTTTAGTAAGAATTATAATAATTTTTAAAGAATAAAGAAGAACTAATATAAAAATAGGAGCCTACAGGCAGAAAGCCAGAATTTGAGATACATTATGTCACTCATTATCTGGATAAACTGGGCCAAAATAGTTTATTTTAAGGGGAACAATCTTACCTGCCAACTGATAGGGTACAAATAGATGATCTTTAAAATGATTCCATTGTGAATACTTTGTAGTTCTATGATTAAAAGAGGGAAACCCTACTTGTAAGTTATAGTTCACAAGGTACCCATGAGAATAAAGTGCAAGACCAAAGGAATGAGCGACTTTTTTCTTTTGTTGTTCACGAGGAAGCATTTAGGATGCTCAACTCTCAGACTCAATTTAGGAATTCTCAATTCCTAAATGCTCAGTTTAGGAATTCTCAACTCTCAGACTCTGTTTCTAATAGTGGGCTGGATGCATGTTGTCTACTTATATAGAGCAGTGAGAATATTTTGAACCACTAAGAGGCAAACCAAGTTTAAAGGTTAATAATAATGACCTAACTTTAGTTAGTGCTTAATATATGGTAAGCCTGTATGAGATGCTGAGCTCCATTATCACATTTCCTCTGACAACCAATCAGTGAGATGTAATGACTCTTATTACTCTCATGTACTTGGACAAACACATTTAAAAAAATACACATTACTTTCTCCTTTCCTTTACCTTGTGATATTGTTTGGTTGTGTTCCCACCCAAATCTCATCTTGAATTGTAGTTCCTGTAATATTCATGTGCCCTGGAAGGGACCCAGCGGGAGGTAATTTAATCATGGGAGTGGTTGCCCTCATGCTGTTCTTATGATAGTGAGTGAGTTCTCATAAGATCTGATGGTTTTATGAGGGATTTTTTCCCCTTTGCTTGCCACTTATTTTTGCTGCTGCCATGTGAAGGATGTGTTTTCTTCCCCTTATGCCAATATTGTAAGTTTCCTGAGGGCTCCCCAACTGTGCTGTGAGTAAATTAAGCCTCTTTCCCTTAGAAATTACTCAGTCTTGGGTATGTTTTTATTAGCATTATGAGAACAGAATAATACAGTAAACTAGTACTGCGGAGAGTGGGGTGCTGCTCTAAAGACACATGAAAATGTGGAAGCAACTTTTGACCTCGTTAACAGGCAGAGTTTGGAACAGCTTGGAGGGCTCAGAAGTAGACAGGAAGATGTGGGAAACTTTGAAACTACCTAGAGACTTGTTGAATGGCTTTGACAAAATTGCTGATAGTGATGTGGACAATGAAGTCCAGGCTGAGGTGGTCTCAGATGGAGATGAGGAACTTGTTGGGAATTGGAGTAGATGTCACTCTTGATATGCAAAGACACTGGCAGCATTTTGCTACTGTCCTAGAGATCTGTGGAACTAGGAACTTGAGAGAGATGATTTGGCATATCTAGTGGAAGAAATTTCTGAGCTGCAAAGCATTCAAGAGGAAGCAGACCATAAAAAGTTTGAAAAATTTGCAGTCTGATGATGTGATAGAAAAGAAAACCTCATTTTTTGGGGGAGAAATTCAAACCTGCTGCCGAAACCTGTATAAGTAGGAGGCAAATGTTAATCATCAAGACAATGGGGAAGATGTCACCAGGGCATGTCAGAGACATTCACAGCAATCCCTCCCATCACAAGTCTGTAGGACTAAAAGAGACAAATGGTTTTATGGGTCAGGCCCAGGCTCCCCCTGTTCTATGCAGCCTCCAGGCATGGTGCCCTGCATCCCAGTGTTTTCAGCTCCAGCCATGGCTAAAAGGGGCTAATGTACAACTCAGGCCATTGCTTCAGAGGGCACAAGCCCCAAGCCTTGGTGGCATACATATGGCATTGATATTGTGGGTGCATATAGTCAATAACCGATGTTCAAGAACCTCCACCTACATTTCAGAGAATGTATGGAAATGCCTGAATGTCCAGGCAGAAGTTTGCTGCAGGGGTAGAGCCCTCATGGAGAACCTCTGCTAGGGCAGTGCAGAAGGGAAATGTGGTATCGAAGCCCCCATGTAGAGACACCACTGGGGCACTCACTGCCCTGGTGGAGCTGTGAGAAGAGAGCCACCATCCTCCAGACCTCAGAATGGTAGATCCACCAGTAGCTTGCACCATGCACCTATAAAAGCTGCAGATAATTAACACTAGCCCATGAAAGCAGCCAGGAGCGGGGGTTGTACCCTGCAAAGCCACAAGGCTAGAGCTGTCCAAGGCAGTGGGAGCCCATCTCTTGCATCCACATGACCTAGATGTGAGACATGGAGTCAAAGGAGATCATTTTGGAGCTTTAAGATTTGACTTCCCACTGGATTTCAGACTTGGATGAGGTGTGTGGTCCCTTTGTTTTGGCCAATTTCCCCTTTTAGAATGAGTCTATTTACCGAATGCATGTACCTCCATTGTACCTAGGAAGTAACTAACTTGCTTTTAATTTTACAGGCTCATAGTTGAAAGTGACTTGCCTTATCTCAGCTAAGATTATGGACTTAAACTTTTGTTTAATGCTGAAATGAGCTAAGAAGTTAGGGAACAGTTGGAAAGGGCATAATTGTGTTTTGAAATATGAGGACATGAGATCTTGGAGCAGCCAGGGACAGAATGATATGGCTGTGTTCCCAACCAAATCTCATTTTGAATTGTAATCCTTATGATCCTAACATGTCATGGGAGGGACCCAGTGGAAGGTAATTTAATCATGGGGACAGTTACCATCATGCTGTTCTTGTGATACTGAGTGAGTTCTCATGAGATCTGATGGTTTTATAAGGGGATTTTACCCTTTGCTTGCCACTTCTCCTTGCTATCTCCATGTGAAGAAGGGTATGTTTTCTTCTCTTTCTGCTATCATTGTAAGTTTCCTGAGGGCTCCCCAGCTGTGCTGAACTGTGAGTCAATGAAACCTCTTTTCTTTATAAATTATCCAGTCTTCAGTAAATATTAGCAGTGTGAGAATGAACTAATACACCTTGTAAGGAGACATGTTTCTATTTTGTTGTTGGTGGTGGTGTTTTGTTTCAGTTAGGCATTATCCAACTTAAAATTGAAAAAAAAAAAAAACTAAAAACAAGAAAGATGGTAGATTAAGATGCATTAGAAAGGTCATTTCTTCTGGACAAGATGGCTTAGTTTACGCTCAGATGCACTCTTACTTCAAACTTGTAGCAATGATAGATAAAATCTAAGAATAAAAAGACAAAACATAACAGCCCCAAATCAAAATAAACACTTACATGGACTCGAAACAGAACAGACTCACAAAGTGCTGAGTAGGCAGAAACTTTACAGTTGGTGGATATGGGTTCAGAAGAAGCGTGAATCTGGAAACCAACTCTTTAGGGTAAGGAACCCTAAAAAGTACTTTTTGTAATACTACAAACTAGATCAGGTCTCACTGGTGAAAGTCAGGAGTTGAGTGGAAATCTGTAGAAATGGTGACGTTAAAAACTTGTTAACATGTTTTCTTGGGCTACAGATTTATAGATAGCTATGGACCTAAGGATGTGGGAGGACAAAGATGTAGCTCTGCATCTAGGTACAAATTGTGGCCCTCCTTTTGTAATCTCCAGCAACTGGATTTGAGATATGCTATAGAATATTGTGGAAAAAGAAATCTAGAATGACATTGTAAGATAAAACCACAAAACTAATTTACAGGGCCATATGATAGGATAGTAAAACAAAAAAACATCAAAAACAATTGAAAAGGCATTACAAATTAAAAATAAGGCTGCAATTCCAAATTCCAAAGTGTGTAAATATACCTAATGACAAAAGTTACCAACAAAATAGACAAGCTGTACTTAAATTCATTCCAGATGAAAGTAATTTTATAGAAAAGACAGCAAAAAGTTAAAATAAGTATATTTAGAATACTCACAAAGGTAAATGAAATATGAATTTTATTTGCTAGAAAAATAAAGATGCAAAACAAGCAAAAATCAGACAAGAATATGGATATATGTGTATAACATACATACACACATATGCATGTATGTATATACATGTATACCATTTATACACGTATACATAGCATATATTTGTGTGTATCTATATTCATATTTATATCTATGTCTATACATATCTACACATCTTTAGAATGAAATTAATCACATTTAGAACCTGAAGAAATAAATAAAAAGTAAACTCTAAACTAGACACTATTAAAAAAAAAATTAGTGAAGCAAAGTATAGTTCTCAGAATTCATCCAGGATGCAAGTTAAGGCGAGAAGAAGACAAAATGTACACGAGTTTTAAGAAACATAGAAGACAGATGAAGGGACAAAGTCTGGCAAAAAACAGATGTAGAAAATAGAAGTAAGGTTAGAGAAGTAAATATTTGAGGAGATAACAGCAGACAGTTTTTCAGAATGGAAGAAAAACAAGAAACTTCATATAAAAGAACACTTTGAATGCTTTGCAAAATAAATAAAAAATAAACCCACAACTCGACAAATCATTCCAAAATTACAAATTATGGCAGAAAAATTTCATGACTACAATTATCTCCCAGAGAGAAAGACATTTCTTGCAGTAGCATTTACATTGATACTAGGCATTTCTTCAACAAGTGTAAAAACTAGAAAAAAAAATCACTATTTTTCAAGTGCTGAAGGAAGATAATTGTTGCCAGGTTAGAATTTTTTTCCCAACTAAGTTTTTTTTTTTTTTTTTTTTTTTTTAAAAAAGCCAAAAAAAAAAAAAAAAAAAAAAAAAAAATCCAAGGGAAAATATATCATAGTTATAAGCTTATAAAGACTGAGTTTTTATACTCTGGGTAGTCACTAAGCAATTATTAAAGGATGGTATTAATAATATTATTTTTGTCAAAATTTAAAAGGTTAAAATAAAATACTAAATTCTAAGTAACTAAAAGTTATATTGTAATAATGAAAATGTTACATGTAATCAGTAAACACTAATTTATTAAAGATCATCAAGTTGGCTTTTTAAAATTCACTAATATGTTGTCTATAAATGACACTTCTATAAATAAATCACACCAAAATATTGAAACTTTGATAAGTAAAAAGATGTTATATTATTTCTTAATAACAGTCAGCTCATGTATCAGATAAAATAGAATCTAAGTTTGTCAAGATGTGCCCCATATAATAATTTAAAACAGTATGTAACCATCATGAACTTGGATGCACTTAACAACATAGCCTTAAAATACATGAATCCAAACTGTTAAAGTCATGAGAAAAAAAATAGCCTAGTTCTATCATATGTTAAAACATACCATAAAACTACAGCAATTTAAAAAGTGCTTGGATACAAAAGTAGAATATTTGAATAGAATGGAAGATTTAATTAGATCATGCATATGCAGAAACTTGTTTGAGCATGTGACATAGCAAAGTCATGGAATTTTGCTATTGTAAAACTATGTTCGTGTTTCAATAAAAGATGTTGGGTACAGTGGTTTTGGAAAAAGAAAGATTTATTTAAAATACAATCTAATATCTTAAAACAAATGGAAACAATAAGTTTGATGGCATTAAGTAATTCTGATGAAAGAAGAATCAAACTTGAGAAGAAAGGGGTTTTTGAGGAAAGAAGCTTGGGAAGGGCTAGAGTTTTCCAATGGAGAAAGTGAAAGCTTTATGGAGGCAGTTTTTTTTGGAAGAGCAGGAATTTGAGGAAAAAGATGAAGAGAAAAATTCTTAAAGGTTTCTTTCTGTGTTATGTAACACTACACCTTACTAAAGTAAATGCTTCGAGCTGAGACACCTGCATATGAAAAATGTGATAGAATTGTATTTCTATCAAAAATTTATTAGACCTAAAATATCTAAAGATTAAGACTTTAAATCATTTTTTACAGAATATAAAATATTTTATCTAGAATGAATAAAATCTTTTCACAATTTTCAAGTATACTAGTTTTAGTCAATAAAAGACAATTTTTTAAAGTTCTGCTTATACATGTAATAGAAAATTTGGGACTAATTACTTCAAGAGACTTTGTAAACTGAAAACCTAGAAAGATTATTTAAATACAATACTGTTTAATATATTCACATTTAGTTCATAGTTAATAAAAAAGGTAACACGTATGGTGTCCCAACCTTCTTTCAATGTGGCAGTCAAAGATGGAAGCCAGTATGGCAATTTTTTTCTGTCTAATGTTGTTCAGGAGATTCTAGGTAACTCATTTAATATTAATGTGTACAATCTATAAATATATCTGAGGTTTTATCTTTTGTGTATTTCTATTGCCATATAGAGTTTAATTTTCTTATGCTCTTTTTTTCTCTACAACACCTTAGTGTATGTGTGAGTGTGTGCATGTATACACTCAAGTGTTTACCTTGTGTTGTACAAGCTCTTTGTAAGTGCCTTGCTGTAATTTAGTTAATCTCTGCAGATGGCTAGAAGATAGTATACTGCTTGATAGTTGGGCCAGAATCTCAGTGAGACCAAGTGTCACCCATTGCTAGTCACAGTATGATAGGTCATCATAACTGAGGAGCTAAAGCAGGTCTGAACTCAGATACATCTCAGGTGTGAGTAACCTAGGTCCTACCACACCACCCTGAAGTAGCCAGGGAATCAGTGAAGTTGAGAAAAAAGGAAAAGAAAGAGAAGAGCAATGAGAAGCAATGCATTTGGAAAAGAGAGAGCCAGAAATAAGAAGGATTATATTGTGAATTTTTTAAAAGGCAAATATATAATGGAGTTAGACCTAGATAAAAATTTGAAGAATGCAAAAATTGTCTTCAGTATGCTTCTAGCCTATTTATTTGTTGTTTTCCTTCAATTCTATCTAAAACTTATTCCAGAAAACCAACCTCTCAAAATATTTATGTCACCTAATAATTGTCTTCTACTATCCACCTCACCCAGGGGATATCCCATCCAGACTTACCCTCTTAATTTATGAGTCATATTCTTATATTTCCCTGTGCCCCATAACCAATAAGCTGTCTTCTTTTTTATTGTTTCAAAGCCCTCTTAGACAATGGATTACATAATTGATTATGAGCACAAGCAAACCAATTGGTCAACAAAGGGAGGCAAAGGTTATGTTGGTGAGCACACACTAGCAACTTGGGTGAATTTACTTCCTCTCTCTGGACTTATCTATCTCATTGTTAAAACAATCATATCTGATGCAACTGAGTGTCACTCTGTACCTGTAGTTGGGAAACATATTATATTTAATACTCATAACCTTATTGGACAGTTACAGATATTATCAACATTGTGAAGTGAGGAAACTGATGCTTAGTAAAATCATTATAGCTTGTCCAAGGTTGCAGAGCTTGTGACTAGCAGACCCATCTGCTTGTAAACCCTGAGCTCTTAACTATCAGATTATACTCTATTTCCCAGTACCACAAGACATTGGATTGGAACATTTCCTAGTGTGTTTTTATGGATCAGTATGAAAGTTGAAAAAGATGAACTTTAAATAATTTGGAAATATATGAATTTAAAGAAAACCATCTTCTCAAATCCTTTACTATTGATAAGGTAAATATTCCCACCAGAATGAAAACATTATACATAGCATTCTCTAAACTCATTATGACCACAGAATCTTTTTTCCCAAAATAATTTGTGGAGCTTGCATTCTATAGAAGTCACTTTATCACACCTCCCAGATGGCAATTGCATGTTTGTAAGCATGTAAGAATTAAGTAATTATAACAGTCAGTGCAGCAAGGCCTTCAGATTTTAGAGTGGGTAGGACTTCTGATGTTCTTAAAAATCACGGTAATTCAATTCCTGGAAAGTTTATGGATAGTAAACTTTGTGAAAATGTTAAACTAGTCATAGCTGCAAAATATGAGGAAATATGAAACCTGATTCCTGTACTCAAAGAGTTACACTTGAGATTGCAGAGCTCAGGCATCTAAAATATGAATCCACCTCCTTATGAACAACACATACGATATAACTGGTAATTGAAAGGTTGAGTGGTACTCTGCCTATAAATAATTGCTCCTTTATTGCACTTCATCCCTTTCTTTTTCCTAAAGAAAAAATTGCAAGCATCATACGTAGTTGTTATAATAATCTACAATCTGTGTGTTTTGAGTAGTGCTTTCTCTTGTTTTGTTATTTTTCTTTCAAATACTTCTGCTTTTAAAGTACAGATGATTGCACAGTGATAGTCTTTGAAAAAAGTTCTGTACTTGTATTTTCTTTTGTCAGTTTATTTATATAGGTGATAATCATGTAATTCACACATTTAGAGAACTGTACCCAAACAAACAGAGCAGATTTTAGGTAACGAATTTATTTTACCCAAGCTCGTTTTCCCTTCTAAGCTTGAGTTTCATTCACTGCATGCAGTTGTCCCTCAAAATCTCTAGGGTATTTGGTCCAGAACACCCTGGGGACACCAAAATCTGCACATACACTCAAATCTGGCAGTCAGCCCTGTAGAACGCATGAATACAAAATGTCAGCCCTCCATAGATGCATGTTTCGCATCCCACGAATACAGTATTTTCAATCCACGTATGGTTATGGTTATGGATATGGAACATGGAGATAGAGAGGGCTGACTATATTATTGAAAAGTTTGCATATAAGTGGACTTTCAAAGTTCAAACCCATATTATTTAATGGTCAACTGTAGTTAAGTGGAACCTTTCAGAAACTTTACTTTCCACACATGCAAAAAAAGTGATTATTGACTACACCATTAGGAGCAACCATTTTTCGTCTTTTTTCTCCATGAAATAAAGTTCTAAAGCCTTTGTCAAGTATTCAAGTTTTTTTTTAAATCTAGTTTCCAACTCCCTCTTCCATTCCCAAATTACTTTCCACAATTCACCTTCTCATGCTCTTATATTTGAGCTAAACTCAGTTACTTGCACTTCCTCAAACAAAGACAATGACATCCGGTTAGGGTAAATGCTCTTTGCCTGTTTTCTAAATGATTTTTTTATTACCTTTCTAAAGGTTCAATAATTCTTAGTTGAAAATATTCACTATCTTGTCATCTGTAACCCACTATATCTTAAAAAATGTCCATTTTATTGTTGTTTATTATAGTGGTCATACATTCTAATAAACTGTAAACCTAGAGTCAAATCCCAATTTGCCTCTGCAACTTCTATAGCACTTAACCAAATCATTATGAATATAACAGATGCTATATAAATGATTCTGAATATATTATGCATAATAGGAAAAGTAGGTAAGCTTTGTGTGCCTTTGTCAGATGTAGTGATTTACTGGCATCTTAAAGACACAAATGACTGAAAAATGTTTATTTTTCGTTCATCCAAATTGGTAAATGACCCTAATAAAACTAGTGATCTTTTAAAATTATTCTAACAACTATTTTCTTTCATCAGATATTAGATATAGAAATCACATTATGTGAAAATATTCACAGTGGGGCTGGGAGATATTCATAACATACAACTAAACATTGTAATGGGTCTATTTCCTAGAGCCTGGGTTATTAGTAGTTCTTTAATATTTTGTTTTACTCAGTACTTTTTAGTTTGTCTATTAGAAATTTCATACCTACCTTAAGTTATATGTATTTGTGCTTTCCAAAACTAGGTTTTAATTAAACAGAATGGCAAAAAAAGAGATTTCATTGTTGCAATCCTTTAATGTTTTATGAAGAGAATAGTTTTTCTAATATATGAATTTCATTTCTTAAAGAATATTCCCCCAAAGAGAAAAATGAAATGTAAACTTACATCTTTTGAATGCTTGCCAGGTAACATTCAGTCTACAATATATGCCTTCCAGAACTAATTAAGGAGACACACTATTATCTACAAAAACAGAATAAAGCTTTGTGCAAGCATACACTCAATATGTGGAAATTCTTCTACACCAGCTGTCAATTTCTAGGCTCCCTTTTCTCCTTTGAAGGCTATTCATAAAATGGAGATAAACACATTCCCTGCCTGCAATATAGGTGTACCTGCAAATGTTTAATGCATCAGGGCATTACGGAGATTATTTTAATGGATTTTTACCAAATCATGTTTTGACAGTCAATTTAAATACATTTAAGTAATCACTTTCACCTATACTGAAATCCAATGAGAAAAAGGAAAGCTCTCTTGTGAAATGATGGAGGAAGCTGATGATAAAAGGCTCCATTCAACATAAAATCTCAATAAAAGAAACATGAGTTATTCAAGCTGCCATGATTGAGAAAATACACTTTCCTGTGTAAGTGCCCAATTCCAAGTCATGTACATAGAGGGAAGCTGCTTCTACAAAACTCACATTGAATTTGCCTGATAACCAGTGAACTCTTGAACCACTGTACTATGATTGTGCCTAAAAAACAGTAAATAGAAAATATCTTTTTCTCTTTTACTGATGAAATGAAACATGACTCTTTTTTGAAAAAGTTCTAGGCTTCAGGAATAATATTCTTGCTTTGTCTATTTGCTAACTTGAAGTAAAAGTCATAGGACCTTTTAAAGTTGTTTCCATTTATTATACTGCATACGCTTCACACTAAGATTCAGATAGATGTCTGCTTCTGTATTGCGAACAGTGACCAATTGTAGGAGGAGGGTACTGACACATGAAAAAAGGAAAACAGTTATTTTAGAATGCTACTTCTTTGGCAGGCTGACTCTGAAAAACCAAAAAAGCTGAGAACAAAGTGAAATGCCATGAAAAGCTATAGATGTAAAACAATTAAGTTGTCTCCTCCTTAAGATAGTAAGGTTTTTAAAAATATATCAGAGTGCCTTACAAATATTAACCAATGGCTCTTTGCCTTTGCATAAAGTAGCATTATTAACCTTATAGTTAATTTGATGAAGAACTAAAGGAGGTGTTGAAATAATTGTACATGGGAGACTGTCCAGGCTGCTGGCCCAGTTATAAATTAGGTCTTGAACTCAATCTGTTCCTTATTGCCAGCTTTGGAATTGCACACATTTATGATCATGTGTGCATGTGTACTTACATTAAGTTTTCTTAATAACCAATGTAGATAGACTAAGGGATAATCACAATGTACAACAATAAAATAGTTCCTAGCGAAAATGTTTTAATATTCTTCTCTAATACTGATAAATATCTACCTGGATAACTTGTTTATATTTAGTTGCTTATAAATATGAAAATAATAATATATTGTGCTCATTCATTGAGTTCTCAATATGAGCCACCTTCTATGTTAAATGATTTAAGTATATTATTTCATTTAATTGATTCAATAATCTAGGAGATTGGAGTAATTATTTTTATTTTACAGAAGAAGAGACACCAAGATCTAAAATTTGTCCACTACTTTTAGAGAGTAGCAGAAGTGAGATTCAGGCTTGGGATTACCTGACTTCAGAGCCTTTTAACTTAACTATTAATACCTATGTATGATTTGCTAAAATGGGCTCCTAATGTTTTTGTTTGTTTTAGAAATTATGCTGCTTGTCAGGAAAAACTCATTACCATTCTCTTATATTTACAGTACTAATCAGTATTATTTAGGTAATAATAAAACAGAAAAAATAAACATCAAGTATATTCTTGCTCTGCTTATGGGTATATTTTTCAGATTATTTCTCTTGTGCTTATTTACTTACACTAATATCTATAGCCATGAAGCTTAAATAGCACTCTACACATGCTTCTCCATTCTATTTCAAATATGGGCTACAAATAGATTTGCTAAAATAGATTTGCTAAACTTGCCCTCTGGGTCTAGGCCCTTCTTACATGTTAAGATCTCTTCAGGACCTCCCTGTGGCAAGCCTCACTGTCAGCTATTCACAATTTGTTTAGGTTATTTTGTTCAGAATATTTCACTGAATGGCCATGATCAAATTCTGACGGCTATTATGTGATCTTTGACAGTTTCCTCATTATCTGTTTTGGTCCCCATTCACTGTTAACAACACTGAGGCCTCTGCTGCCTGTGGAAGGCACTGGATCCCATCCCCATTGCTCTGTATTTAAGTTCTCTGTGCAGCACTATGCCTCCTCCTGCAGAAGTATGATTAAGGATTGGCTGTTGCCATTTTGTTATTTTACACCCTGCCATGTACCAAAACTGTGTTTCTAGGCATGCTGAAATGAACAGAATGCCTTCCCCCTAAACAGAAATATTCTTTTTTTTTTTTTTTTTTTTGTGAGACGGAGTCTCGCTCTGTCACCCAGGCTGGAGTGCAGTGGCCAGATCTCAGCTCACTGCAAGCTCCGCCTCCTGGGTTTATGCCATTCTCCCACCTCAGCCTCCCGAGTAGCTGGGACTACAGGCGCCCGCCACCTCGCCCGGCTAGTTTTTTTGTATTTTTTAGTAGAGACGGGGTTTCACCGTGTTAGCCAGGATGGTCTCGATCTCCTGACCTTGTGATCCGCCCGTCTCGGCCTCCCAAAGTGCTGGGATTACAGGCTTGAGCCACCGCGCCTGGCCAACAGAAATATTCTTTATTATTTTGATGGGGTGGGCAATTCCAGGCACTGGCACAGGCCCTGGCCCTGTGCGAGGCTGTGGCTGGACAAGGTGTACTGCAAGCAGCTTCCACTGTGAACTCCGGGGAATGCAATGGTGCTCAGAAACTTGGAAAAGTCAGGAACCGCAGAGCTCCAAAGAGGGTGTCACAGCCTTGGCTTGGGAAACCCGTAGGTCTGAGCTCCCCAAAGGGTGGCAGGTCTACTCTCTTTTTCATCACTCACAACATGGCAACTGAGAGATGTGTTTCAGCCCTCTTTATGTTACAGCTCTTTTAGTCCTGCCATTCATGGGTCTCAAATTCTTGTCTTGTGTTCAGAAAGAATGAGGTATGCAGACAACTGGAGGGTGAGCAAGGCAAACAGGTGCTTTATTGAACAACAATACAGCTCTCAGGAGACCCAAAGTGGGTAGCTCCTATCTGCAGGCAGGTTGTCCTGATGTCTGCTCGAGTCTGGCTGAGTCCAGGGTTTTTATGGACTTCAGAAGGAAGAAAGTGCATGCTGATTGGTCCATAGGCAGCCATGGACAAGCCTAGAAAAGCACCATAATTTCTCACTTTTGTCCACAGACTACACCCAGAACTGACAACCTGGTACGCATGCTTAAGAATGTCCCTGGCTTGAAGGTGGGTCTTCACCTGGGACCTGCTCCTTTCCAACCAGGGACCTGTCAGTCTCCTGCCATCATTAACCTGTTGTCCATGATGCCCACAGTGCCCAGGCTGTTCGAGCTGAGTGGCACCTTCAGGCCTGCATTGAGCTGCCCTCAGCCCTCCTTGGCCTCCCTCCTGAGATTGTTGGCACTCAAAATCTGGAGTGGGTCTAGGAAACAGGGGGCTGGTGTGTCAGCACTGCTCCAAGAGCACGTGCATACCTGGCTCAGTTGTGTGACAGTGCCCAAGCTTGGCTTCAACTTTGCTCCAGAATAGGAGTGGATGCCAGGTGCGCAGAGAGGCCAGGCAGTGGGAGCAGGCACTTCCAAGCTAGAGGGGGCAGAGTGGCTTCCTGGAACCGTGAAAGTTCAGGGATGCCCAGGTCTGTGACCATAGCTGGGCAGCTGCAGCTGTGCCCAGGAGGGCAAGGCTCCTGCCTTGCCATCTCAGAAGGTGGTAGGGCTCCCGCCAGCTCTTTAGAGTACATAGCCCTGGACATGGCTCCCCAACTGCAGCCAGTGTCTTTGCAATGGCCACTCTAGACAGGCCACTGCAGCCACCAATCCCACCTCTGAAGAGGTACACCTAACTGTCATTAGGATGAGGACAATGACTGCTCTTAACTACTTCATGCTGACAGGAGACATTGCTTTGGGGGAAACAGCAATCAGATCTCTCTGAGAGTCCTATCTAAGGATCCCCAGTAAAAAAGGAGCCAAGATCTGAGGCTCCAGTTGCATGACAGCTAGGAGTTTGATGGCCTCTATGCAAGAAGAAATAATTTTTACAAGGAGATTAAATATATGAACAAAAAATTTAGTGCCAAAGGTAATGGAAGAGGTAAAATAGACTAATCATTCTGAAAACAGTGTTGTGGCTATTGCTGTCTCATGCTGGTGAAAGAAATTGTATCTTATATGGGCAGTCAAAATTTTAAAGAGAAATAACTGTTTAGGGGAGTAGATAATCTCTTGAGAGTTCAGGATTAAGGAGTCCTTGACAAAGATGCCTTATGATAAGGAACAGAACAAAGATGAGAACAGTAAGCATAGGGTATCCGTAGAGTGTTAACTATTAACAGTTATCTTTTGTGAATTTTTGCTTAAAATCCCTGATTTCTTCACTCTGGTACTTCAGGTGCTCTCCTGCGTCAGCAGAGGTAATCTTGTCAGTTTTCTAGGCCTTTACTTGAGTATAATTAATCCAAGAATGTGTTCCAGTGACCTTTACTGCCATAGGAGTAGAAAGAAGTATAGTGTAAAGTCTTTCCCATTCCAGGCCTAGAGAGGGAGAAAAGGAAGGAAGTGCCTTTAGCAGTACTAAGTCCCCTGGATTGAATAGAGGTGACTCTATTTCATGGGATTGGGCCTACCATTGTTTCAGTTCATGTTGGAAATGGGCCAAAGATGTTATGTGTTAATTAAATCAGAGGTTTTTTTGGCCTAGCGAGAAATCATTGTTGAGACAAGGCCATCCATAAACCATTTAGAAGGGACTTAAATCCAGCTGTTTAGGGGTGTTTCTAACATGTAGTAGGGCTATGGGGAGAAGAGTAATCCAGGGGAGATGAGTCTCTTGAGACAGTTTTCTGAAGAGCCTTTTGATAATATAATTTGTCTTTTCTACCTTTCCTGAGGAATGTGGTCTCCAAGCACAATAAAGATGGTATTGTATACCCAGTGCCTTTGAGACCCCCTTGGTGACAGCTGCCTTGAGCAAGGGGGCATTATCACTCTGGATGTATTTAGGAAGTCCAAAATAAGGAATTATTTTATTAATCACTACTTTTGTCACCTCAGAGGCTTTGTCTGTTCAACATGGAAAAGCTTCTACCTAGTTAGTGAAGGTATCTACCCATACTAGGAGGTGCTGGACGCCCCTTGTCTTTGGCAGGTGTGTGAAATGTGTCTATCAGTCTTCCCCTAGGTCATCTCTTGTTCTTTGGGTTTCAGTAAGGAGAAGCTGTCTATTGAGGGGATTAATTTTATGGCATGTCTCACAAGCATTAATGACTTATTTGCCCATTTTTAGCAGATTTTTACCTGAGAACAAACTTTGAGCCACTTGATAGGTTTTATTCTCACCTAAATTGAAGGCCTGGTGGAGGATTTTAAGAACATTCCATTGGCTGAAAGCTGGTGGATGAAGCTTTGCATCCTCCACTTGTAGCCATCTCGAGGACTGAAGTGTGTATCCCCAAGAGGTAGCCCATTCTGTCTCCATGGAGGAAGGTTAAGATTTTATTTCTTTTATGGAGCCCTCCCAGATTAGAGGGGCCTCAAGGGAATCAGAAATCTGGGGCCCTTTCACTGCCAGTTTAGCTGGTCTGCCATCCTATTTCCTTGGCTATTTTGTCTGTCCCCTTTTGGTGGCCTTTACAAAGTATTACTGCCACTTCACATGGAAGGAAGACTGAGGATAATAGTCTGTTAATTTCCTGATGGTAGGGAATAGGAGAACAACTGGCCATGAGAAAGTCCCTCTCTTTCTAGATAGTGGCATGGGCATTGAAGACTAGGAAAGCATACTTACAATCAGCATAAATATTAACTGCTTTCCCCTTGCTTAATTCAAGCACCCTTATGAAGGCAACTAGCTAGTTGAGCACTTGTGCCCAAGGAGAGAGGTATGCTGTCAGTAATATCATTCAGAGTGACTATTGCATACTCTACCTTATGTATCTTTTGCTCTACAAAGGAACTTCCGTCCATAAAGAGAGTCTAGTCTGGATTATCTAAGGGGGTTTCTTTGAGTTCCTCTTTGGGTGCATAGGTTTCTACTACTATCTGCTCACAGTCATGTTCAAGCTCCCTGGCTTCCTCTGGGAGGAAGCTGGCTGGGTTTTGGAAGGGACAGGGTCTTAACTGAACTGCAGATCCCTCTAATAGCAGAGCTTGATATTTGAGAAGCCACTTGTCCATTCCCCAGAGACTGCCATTAGAAGACAGCAGTCCTGCCACATTATGTGGGGTAAAAATGGTTAACTTATTCCTCATGGTTAACTTAGTAGCCTCTAGTACCAGCAAAGCTACCACTACAACTGCCCAGAGACAGACTGGTGATCCTTTAGCTACCAAATCAAGCTCCTTGCTTAGGTAGCCTACAGGCTGCTGGGCTCACCCTCAGGCATGGGTTAGAACTCCCAGGGCCATTTCCTTCCTTTCTAAAACAAAAGATTGAATGTCTCCCCAATAGGAAGACAAAGGCCTGATGCCTCAGCAAGGCTTATTTTAATGGATCAAAGGCCCTTTTAGCCTCTGGTTCCCAAGTTAGGGAGTAGGTCTTAGCTGCCTGAGTTTCCTTTATTGTGTGATGTAAGGGATGAGCTATTTCATCATACCCAAGTATCTATAGCCTGCAGAATTCTGTAATGTCCAAGAAATCCCCTGAGTTGTTTGGGGGTTTGGGGGAGGCAAAAGGAGATGGGCTTCATCCTTTCTTCGCCTAGTGCCCTGGTCCCCTCTGACAAGACCAGACCTAGTTAGTTCACTGAAGTCTGACAGAGGTGAGCCTTAGATTTTACGACCTTATATCCTCTGTTAGCCAGAAAATTAAGAAGAGCTGTATTTTTCTCCAGAAAGATTTCCTCAGTTGGGGCACTAAGGAGAATGTCATTTACATATAGTAAAACTTTGACCTGAAGATAAAGGAATGCAAAGAGATCTTTTAACAACTCCTGCCCAAACAGGTGGGAGCTGTTTCAAAATCCCTGAGGTACCATCATCCAGTTTAGCTGACTGGTCTGGTTGGAGGGATTCCTGAATGTAAACAAATACTGGGAGTCAGGGCACAATGGTATGCAGAAAAAGGCATCATTTAGGTCCAGGATTGTGAAACACTTAGTTCCCTCAGGTATTCGAATTAGCAGGGTATAGGGATTGGAAACCACCAGATGAATTGTGACCACAACCTCGTTAATGAGGTGGAGGTCCTGGACCAGTCTTCATTCCCCATTGGGATTTCTTTTTCTTTTCTTTTCTTTTTTTTTTGAGACGGAGTCTCGCTCTGTCACCCGGGCTGGAGTGCAGTGACCGGATCTCAGCTCACTGCAAGCTCCGCCTCCCGAGTTTACCCTATTCTCCTGCCTCAGCCTCCCGAGTAGCTGGGACTACAGGTGCCCGCCACCTCGCCCAGCTAGTTTTTTGTATTTTTTAGTAGAGACGGGGTTTCACCGTGTTAGCCAGGATAGTCTCCATCTCCTGACCTCGTGATCCGCCTGTCTCGGCCTCCCAAAGTGCTGGGATTACAGGCTTGAGGGCTTGAGCCACCGCGCCCGGCCTCCCCATTGGGATTTCATACCCCCAATATCAGGGTATTTCAAGTGCTGCTGCAGAGTGTGAGGAGGACTTTCATCCTCAAGTTATCAGTGATGGCTTCCAGTTTTTTCCTAACTTCTAGTTTTAGGTGATAGTGTCTCTGGTTAAGGAAGGAGGTAGGATCCGTAAAGTGGATTCAGTGCGGTGGTTGTGGCTCAATTTTCCCTTGAGTTGCCCAAACTTCTGAGTTAATATCAGTCTCCACTAGGGGGAGAGCAAGAGTATCCTGAAATGATAAGGATGTTGGTTTTGATACAAATCAAGATATCACTGCCCAACATAAGAGTTGGGATTTTAGACATGATTAAAAAGACATGAGTAAACAAGAGGTCTCCACAGCTACAACTAAGGGGTTGGAGAAAATATTGGATTAAAAGCTCTCCCGAGATGCCTCTCACAGTTATGCTAAGAAAGGAGGGAGTCCCTGATTGGAAAGGAGAACAGAAAGGCCCACTCCAGTGTCCAGGAGGAGATTCAGTTTACTCCCTTTGACTTTCAGAATCACCTAGGGCTCCTGGATGTTAATGGTTGTCTGGACCACTGGAGCCAGGGAGAAGAGTCCTGGGACCTATCAGTCCTTCTGGGCCATTTGTGGGGGACTGGCTCTGGACCCAGATGGACCCAGTGACCTGTGTCTCCTGGACAGTCCCCATTACAAATTGGATAGGGTCAAGGTGGTTTCTTCATGTTGCCTGGGCAGTCCTTCCTGAAGTGCCCTGGCTTGCCACTTTTGTAGCAGTGAATATGTGCATCTTGGGAACTCTGGTGTTTGTGAGCCTGCAAGGCAGCTATTCGAGCCTCTGCCTTTTTCTTGTGTTCCTTTTCTTTTTTTTGGACTTCCTCTGGATCCCTATTGTAAAAAGCTGATGTGGCCACATTCAAGAGGTTCTCTAAAGTACTGTCTGGTCCTAAAGCCTGTTTTTGCAACTTCCTCTTGATGTAGGAGTAGTAAGTTTACCATGCCTGAATGATAAATTTATCCTTTAGGATTAGTTGTACCTTGATTGAATCAGGATATAATGTGCAAAGAAATATGAGGCATGATTTCTCCAGAGTCTCAGGGTCAAAGGAGTCCCAGGCTACACTCTAGAGGAGTGCAGACTGAGGATGATTGGTTACCCATATGGAATAGAGGCTAGAGGAAGAAAAAAGCATTTTTGTTTGTTTGTTTTTTCTCTCTCCAGAGTCTGAGGCTCAAAGTGGTCCCAGTGATTCAGGATACACTCAAGAGGAGTGCAAGCTGAAGATGTTTGGTTAACCATCTGGAAAGAGGGAAAAAGCATCCCTTTGCTCTTTCCCTTTCTGAGGTACATGAGCGAGAAAAAAAGCATCCACTTCCTCCTTCTGACCTTGTATCCCTGAATTCTGATGACCTTTGCAGGTGCCAACCATGGGGGCAAGTGTGACTTTCGCCCCTGAAGCAGGGTGGCATAGCTGGCATACATATTTGCACTCACCTACCTGAGTCCCTTGGGTCTAGTTTTCCCTTCCAGGGCTTCAACCTGAAGTGTTGAAACACTTTCAGGAAAGTGTTTGAAATCATTAAATTAAATCCAAAATGACCCTCACCAAATTGCAGCCAACAATCAGTGGGGCAGCCCCTCTGTTGCTTCCCTATCATAAGCAGGTGAAGCTGTAAGACCAGGTCCTCCTCAAACAAGGGAGAGAAAGGGATTCCCTGGAATTCAGGACTGGGCCTATCAAGGTGTCCCCCAAGAGGAAAAAAAAAATCAATAGAAAAGCTCTCTGTATGTACAGGACTTTATTGACTCCTGACATGGTGGGTGAAAGAGAACAAAACAACTAAAGTGCAGGAGAGGAGAAGGATCCTGAGGGGAAAAGCCTCTTGCCCAATGCAAATGGGTTCCTTCAAGGGAAAAGAAAACTCTGAATTGTTACATCCTCCTTGCTTCTAGGAATAGGCAGACACCACACTGTTCTGATTTACACTCCTGATGACTAAGCCAAATGCTTATTTCACCCAGTAATATTATTTCTGTGATCTCCAATGACACCCGTAACATTGTATGTAAAGAAAGGGATAGAAAATGGCAGCCTTGGAAGAAATAAATAAAGAGTGATTAGAAAGACTGGGTGTTCTATTATCGTCAGGGTCTGCAGTTAGTTGAAGGGCCTTTACATAACACTGAGGTGTAGCCTCGGCCAGACACCCTTGGTTGCCCCAGGAGCTCCTTCAGATCTCACATGATGGTTAGACCTCCATGAAAGAAAACTGAATTGGAACAAAGCCAACATTCCCAATACCCGAGTGTGATGGAAGATTGCATTGTCCTCACCAGCAAACCTGTCCTCTGTGTCTTAAGTCCAGCAGCCACTCTAGTCACTTTTAACTGGATGACAGAGGCCCATGTTTTTCTTTCATTTTGGCTATTGTGGAGTTTAGGGACTTTGAAAAAAGAACAGAAAGCAGCAAGTCCGCTTTTACTCACATTTTTGCAGATCCCAGATGAACCTCTAAAAACTGTCACAGGATCCCTGGGCTGTTGTTCTTCCAGCTAGAAGCCACTGCGGCTGGTGGTGCCTTCACCTACATTTTGCTTGGGCCCACTGGACTCATTGTACCCACTCAGCCTGGCAAGCTGTTCCCAGTTCATGCTACTAGCCCAGATCCCATACCTGCCAACAGTGCAACGAGGGATGTGTGAGTGAGCCAGCACAGGGTCCAACCACTGCACGCAGCCAGGAACACCAGTTACTGCAACAGGGTGGGCAGTACCAGGCACTAGTACAGACACCGGCTCTGTGTGAGGCTGCAGCTTGACCAGGCATACCATAAGCAGCTTCCACTGTGGGCTATAGGGAACAAGTTGGTGCCTGGAAGCTGGGAGATGCCAGAAACTGCAGAGCCTCCATGAGGACATCACTGTCTTGGCTCAGAAAGCCCTTAGGTCTGCAGTCCCCAAAGGGCTACAGCTCTTCTCTCCTCACTGCTTGCTGTTGAGTGACAGTACACCTCTCAGGAGACCCTAAGTCAGTAGTCCTACTCTGGCCAGCTCCATGGAGCATGTTGTTCCTGCAGTGCTTTCCCCACTGCAGACTGTGTCTTGGCAGTGGTCACTCCAGATGGGCTGCTGCTGCAATCAAAATGTCTACTCAGATGCTTCATCATTTTTTGTCCTCAGATTACTATTTTTTTCCTGTTGAGTTATTTGAGTTACTTATATTCTAGTTACTGTTGATTGGTCACAATGTGGCCAGTGGGTGGGTGTGTTTCAGTCTTGTTTGTGTTACAGCTCTTTTAGTTCTGCCATTTGGCAGGTCCCAAGTCATCATCCCACATCTAGGAAGAATGAAGTATGTGGACAACCAGAGGGTAAGATGAAGAGGTGCTTTATTGATCAACAGTACAGCTCTCAGGAGGCCCTAGGTCAGTAGCTTCTATCCACAGGCAGGTTGTCCTGATATCTGCAGCCCTCAGCAGAGAGGAGACCTAGAGTGGGTAGCTCCTATTCACAGGCCAGTAATCCTGATGTCTGCCCAAGTCTGGCTGAGTCCAGGGATTTTACGGGCTTCAAAAGGGATAAAGTGCACATTCATTGGTCCCTGGGTGACCATGGGCGGCCCTGGAAAAAGCACCATAAGTTCTCACTCCGGGCCACAGACTCCACCAGGAACTGATAGCCCAGCCCCATGGTTCAGGCTGTCCCTGGCTTGGTGGTGAGGCATCATTTGGGACATGCCCCTATATGCCCAGGAGCCTGTCTGCCTCCTGCCATTATCAACTTGCCATCCATGGTGCCCAGCCGCTTGTGCTGAGTGCACCTGCAGGCCCATGCTGAGCTGCCTTTAGTCCCCACTTGGCTTCCCTCCCTTGCTCACTGGCGTGAGAAGTCCAGAAGGTTCTGAGATAGCAGGGGTCTGGTGTGTCAGTGCTGCCCTGAGCATGCACACACCTGCCCAGGTCACAACAGCACCGAGGCTCATCCTCAATTGTACTCCAAAATTGGAGCAGGCACTGGGAGCAGGGAGGGTCCAGGCAGCAGAAGCAGGCATCTCCAAACCTATGGGGGTAGGGAGCTTCCTAGGCCCTTGAGATCACAGAGATGCCCAGGTCCACAGCCATAGCTAGGTGGCTGCAGCTGTGCCCAGGAAATCAGGACTCCCACCCCACAACTCAGAAGTAGGTGGGGCTCCTGCCTGATTCCAGTTTCTATCTGCTCCATGGAGCATGCTGCCACTGCAGTGCCTACCCTGCTGCAGCCAGTGTCTTCACAGAGGCCACTCCAGATGGACCACTGCAGCCATCAAAATGTCTATTCAGGTCCTTCACGATTGTTTTGTCATCAGATTATTTTTCTTCTTATTGAGTAGTTTGTATTATTTATATATTCTGGTTACTAATCCCTGGTTAGATGGATAGTTTGAAAATATTTTCTTCCATTCAGTAGTCTGTCTTTATGTTTTGTTGAATGTTTCCTATGCAGGAGCTTTTTACCTTATAAATTCCATCTGTTTATATTTGATTTTGTTAACTGTGCTTCTGAGGTCTTACCCCAAAAATTGTTGCCAAGACCAATGTCTTATAGCGTTTCCCCAATGTTTTCTTTCAGTAGTTTCACAGTTTTAGGTCTTAAATTTAACATCTTTAAATTTTTTTTGGTTGATTTTTGTGTATAGTCAGAGATGAGGATCCAATTTTATTATTTTGCCTATGGATACCCAGTTTTTGCAGCATCATTTTATAAAGAATCTGTCTTTTCCTGCACTAAAAACATACAATACAATGAGTTAGGAACAAGTGTGGATTTATTGTTGGATTCTCTATTCTGTTCCATTGATCAAAATGTCTCTTTTTATGTCAGTACCATGCTGCTTTAGTTATTACAGCTTTGTGGAATATTTGTGGAATATTTGTCTCTTTGAATTTTTTTCATTAGTGTTTCGGTTTTTCTTATGGAGATTTTCACTTCTTTGGTTAAATTTATGCCAGTTTTTTTGTAGCTATTATAAATGGGATTTCTTCCTTGATTTCTTTTAATATTGATCACTGTTAGTTTATAGAAACATGAGTAATTTTTGTATGTTGATTTTGTATCCTGCTACTTTACTAAATTCATTTTCTGGCTCTAAGAATTTTGTGGTGAAATCCAGTTTATTCTAAATATAAGATCATGACATCTACAAATAAGGATACTTGGACTTCCTCCTTTCCAGTGTGGATACCTTCTATTTTTTCATCTAATTTCTCTCAGTAGGACTTCTAGAACTATGTTAAATAGAAGTGGTGAAAATGAGAATCCTCATTTTGTTCCAGAGCTTAGTGAAAAATCTTTTAATTTTTTCCTGCTTAGTATGATATTAGTCATGGTTTTGTCATATATAGCCATTACTATGTTAAGGTATGTTTTTTCTATACCCAAATTTGATAGTTTTCATCATGATGGGATATTAAATTCTATTGAATGGTTTTTTAGCCTCTATTGAAATGATCATATGGCTTTATCCTCAATTCTGTTGATCTGTCACAATTATTGACATAATATGTTGAACCATATTTACATCCTTGAGATGAATCTTACTTGATTATAATGAGTGATTTTTTAATGTATTGTTGAATTCAGTTTGCTAGTAACGTGTTGAGTTAATTTTGCATCTATGTTCATCAGGGTTATTATTGGACTGTAGTTTTCTTTCTTTGTTGTGTCCTTATTGACTTTTGATACCAGGATAGTGCTTGCTGACCTTGTATGAGATTGGAATTATATTCTCCTATTTAATTTTTTGAAATTGTTTGAGTAGAATTGGTACTATTTCTTCTTTAAATGTTTAATAAAATTCCGCAGTGAAGACATTTGGTCCTGGGCTTTCATTTACCAGATATTTAAAATTAGAGCTTTGATCTCATTACTTATTATTGATCTATTTAGATTTTCTATTTATTTAAGATTCAATCTTGGTAGGCTGTATGTGTCCAGGAATTTATCTATTTATTCTAGGTTTTCCAGTTTCTTGGCATATGGGTGCTCGTATTAGTCTCTACTAAAATACCAAATGATCCCTTTCTATTTCTGTATCAGTTGTAATGTTTCTTTTTTTCACTGATTTTATTTGGGTCTTATTTTTCTTAGTCTATTTTATCAGTTTGTCCATCAATTTTTTTACCTTTTAAAAAAATAACTGCCCAGTCATGGTGGCTCATACCTGAAATCTCAGCACTTTGGGAGGTCAAGGCAGGAAGATCACTTGAAGTCAGGAGTTTGAGACAAACCTGGCCTAATGGTGAAACCCTGTCTCTACTAAAAAGTAAAAAAAATTAGCCAATGTGGTGGTGTACCTATAGTCCCAGCTACTCAGGATGTTGAGGCCGGAGAATTGCTTGAACCTGGGAGGCAGAGGTTACAGTGAGCTGATATTGGGACTTTGCACTCCAATCTGGGCAACAAAGTGAGACTCCATCTCTCTCTCTCTCTCTCTCTCTCACACACACACACACACACACACACACACACACACACACACACACAACCTTTTCTATTTTGTTGGTATTTTGTATTTTTGTCTCAATTTCATTTATTTATGTTCTGATTTTTATTATTTATTTTCTTCTACTGATTTCGGGCTTGGTTTATTCTTGCTTTTCTATTACCATGAGTTGCATTATTAGGTTATTTTTAGTCTTTCTCTTTTTTTGAGGTAGGCATTTACTGCTATAAACTTCCCTCTTAGCACTGCTTTTGCTGTACTACATGTATTCTGAATGCATTGTGTTTTTATTTTCAGTAGTTTAAAGAATGTTTTAATTTTCTTCTTAATATATTCATTGGTCCATTGTTCATTTAGGAGCATGTTATTTAATTTCCATGCATTTTTACAGTCTCATGAGGACGCTAAGGTTGATGTGGCTTTCTGGCCCAAATGTACCTGGGGATGTCCCAGGGAGGCTACTGGGGCTTTATGAGAATGCTGGTCAGAGACTTGAGTCCAGAATACTGTCCCAGTTGCCCTGATGATTCTTCCTCTCAGCAGCTCCCTCAATGTGTATCATCCAGCAGGTCCCTGAACAAGTGGGTACTTTCTCAACTACACCAGGAGGGGCTAGAGATGAGACTGGTCACCTGAGGATCTGCTGTTAGACATAGGTCAGAGAGCCTAGTCACAGCTCAGAGATATGTGCATTGCCCAACAATTTTCTGAACAGATAAGATAGTTCATTGATTGCAACAGGAGGAGCTGGAACAGAAACTGGACCCCCTTGGAATCTGCTGTAGGACAGATGCTGGAATGTCCATCTCATTGACTCAGATAGGCATGCATCTCCCAGCAGGCCTTAGCATGGATGGGACAGTTCCCATCCAGAGTGCACTGGGAGGTGCCAGAGTTGAGATCTGGTCCCCTCTGGATCTGCTGTGGAGCAGAGGCTAGAGAGCCCAGTCTCACTAGCTCAAAAGGATGCAAGCCTTCCAGCAAGTTTCTACACAGACAGGATAATCCCTGATTGTATTGGGAGGTGCCAAAGCTGAGACTGTGTCTCCTCAGGATCTGCTGTGGGATAGAGGCTGGAGAGCCTATCTTCTTGGCTTATAGAAGTATGTACCTCCCAGAGGTCTCAGCATGGATGGGATAGCTCTCTGACTGCAATAGTAGGGGCTGGAACTGAGACTGGGGAATGGAGTCTGGGGAGCCTGGTCTCATTGGTTCAGAGTAGCACATGTCTCCCAGGAGAACCCTGCCCAGATGAGTTAGTTCCTCAGCTGCATCAGGATCGACTGGAGCTGAGGCTAGTCACCCAAAGGATCTGCTGTGGGGCAGAGGCTGGGAAACCTAGTCTTGTTGGTTCAGAGGAGATAGCATCTCCCCGCAAGTTCGTGGGCAGACAGGATAGTTCCCTGTCTTCAGTAGAAGGGACCAGAGAGGAGACTGGGTCCCCATGGAATCTGCTATGGGACAGAGGCAGGAAAGCCCTTCAGGGAGGCTCTGATTCCTGGCCTGTAAGAGACAAGTGAGGCTTCCTCTGTGTCCTTGCATGAGCAGCTCTGAGCTTACACCTCAGCTGAGGGGAGCTAGAGCTAAACCCTAGGGCAAGCTTCAGGTTCACTGCTGAGACTAATGTCAGTGAACAGATGAGCCTTTCCTCCAAGGCACTAGTGTGCATGATTCCTTTTGCACCCCTTGACAGATGGCTTTGATTGCAGTCTCAAGGCCAAATGGAATTATAGCAAACCCCCTTGGAGAACTGGGCCTTTACTGGGCTTGAATCCGGGAGCAAGCTTCATGGATCAGCCGCCTGGTTGTCTGCACTCTCAAAATGACCTTCCTAGGTTCTGGGCTCCACTGAGATTTCAAAAACTTCTACTTAAATCCTGAGGCTCTTGCAGAGACTTGACTGTGGATGGGTGCAGGTCTTGTTTGGGGGATGTAAGAAGAATGCTGTCTATTCTGACATTTTGATGACATTCCTACCTGGTTACTTCCATTTATCTTAATACTAACAAAATTTTTGTTCTTATTACTGTTATGTAATAATAATACTATTATTAACTTTATGTATTAATTTACATGGGTACCTGTCATGCATGGAAGTTAGGTCTGTTGTTTGAGATAGCTCATGTAGCTTCCTAGAGATAAAACTTTGAAGTTAACAATAGCTTGTTCTATTGAGGAGCTCACAAACTAAAACAAAGTAGTCAATTTTCAAAAATAAGAAACATTGTAAGGTCCACACAACTTGATTCGTGTGTATTTTAAAAATATTTTTCTATGCTGAGTTACTCAATAAAAATACCTAAAATTGTCTATTGTAACTATAAATTATAGTATTAAAATGTATTATTATTTTGGTAGATTTTCAAAATTATACCTCAATGTGTCTTTCATATGGATTTTTCAGTGAATTTGATGTTAGGGAACAGAGGTTTATATAAGGTGGCGGATAAAATAAGGGAGTATTGTATTTGTTGTTTTTCTCACCAGATTCAAATGCACAAGGGTAGACCTCACAATTTACTAGATGCACATCACAAAAACAAAGGTTTCAAAAGCGAATTCATAGAAGCAAATCTATTAACCTTTTTAAAAGGCAAACTGAGATAGATTACAAAATTGTTTCTATTATTCATGTGTTAGATCTTCTGGGGCCAGTGGCATATACTAATCACTGAGATTGATCATATGGAGCCAATTTCGGGCATTTTTTTTTTCCAAATAAATGTTACTAACTATTGAGTCAACATTTTAAAATACTTTCCTACTGTAATATTTTTGGAAACATTTCCAAGAAAATATAGTTTAATGGAAATAAAAGCAAGTTTTTGTATCCCTTTTGGCTAAGTGAAAATGTACAGATAATATGGAACAAGATTAGAATGTTGTATATAATATAACTGAAAATAATTTGGGAGAAACCTGCTTTTATATGTAGTTAAATGGGAAATTTGCAGAAATTTTAAAATGGATTCAATTATAAAAGTTTAAGAATGGATTAAATAAAATTGGTTGATCCCATGATAACCTTGGAGCATGAGACAGTTGTAATGTGATTTATTTATCATCAAAATCTTTGACAGTCCCAGCATTATAATTCACCAGAGAAAATAGTTGTGTAAAGGTGAGATTTGAGGATTGCTAGGAATAACTCCTGTCATGAAAATATCTTTTATAGGTGCCTAAAACTTCATTTTAGGAAGGACTATACTTTGGGTCCTCAATATTTTTGTAAAGAAAGTAATGCAGTAGAATGTCAAACAGAATTGGGTTTGAAGTCAAATTCTGTCACTCACTAGATATAGCTTTAGATAAAATATCTAACCTTTCTGAGACACAACTTCTTTATTTATAAAATCAGGTTAATTATACTTAACTTCTAGCCAATTATGGAAATTAAAACTACAACAAGCTAAAACACAAAAATCCTTTCTGGAAAATAATTTTCTTCCATCATCAAATTAAAAAAAATTTCTTCAAGAGTTTGTTATTTGAATGATTTCTTCTAGCTAACTAGTGGAGAGAACTGTATCCTTTTTCACCTTAATGTAGGATAGTGACCATGAAAATTAGTGTGTATGGACGATGAGTCTAGAGGAAAAAGAAAGAATATATAAGGGCAGCTTCTGATAATTTTATGATACATTTTTGTAACTTTAATACAGTAATTCCAGCTCTGAAATTTGATACTATGGAGTAATTGTCAACATAAATGCTATACAACCAGATGTCTGTGCATAATTTTTAAATAGTAACACTAATAACAATAAAAATAGGAAAATTATGTTTAAGGATAGAAAATTGTTTAAATGTATCACAATACAGCCATTGTATAAAGTTCTATGCAATAATTTAAAAAGACTTACCATTGTAAGAGGAAAAGGTAATTGATGTCTATATTTACATGTATAGAAATATAAGATTGGGAAAATATGTAACAAAATTATCATGGACTATATGGAGAATGTATTCTCCATTCTCATAGAATATATGTGTATTTATGTATATAGAATCTCATTAATTTTATGGGAGACATTTTTTTCTTTTCTGTCTTCTATGAAAAGAGCTTTTATTGCATTTACTGAAACCGAATAAAATAATGGATGAAACATAAATTTTTCAAAGCAAATGTCCACAGCAGTCTGTAGTCATTGTCATGTCAGAACAGTAATGGATTTACTGGCTTGACAATATTAGCTTCTAGGCTTCATGAACTAAAATTCACTAAGTAGTTACTGGTAAAAATAACATGCATGTGATAGTTGCTTTTTATGTCTTTTATGCATTAATACATAAAACCACAGTAGAACGAAATTCAAGGTGTTCAGAACTAAGTATCACTGATAACTTGAAATAAATAGTCCATTAGATTTGAAAACAGTTGAAAAAGTTTAAGTTAAGGCTGAAGATGTTACTCTTTTCTGAATACCATTCCTTTACTACATGTTGGCTTAACTGAATTTGTCTTTGAACTACCTTTCCATTTTTTCACACAACACTTTCGAGGCTGTGGGAGCCACTCGCATTTTCTGGCCTTGCTTCAAGGCGATGGCATTACAGATGCCATAACCACATTTTTCCAGTGTGGGCTTGGAGAAAGCTAATCAACCAAATATTCTAATGTGAAATTTCTGCAATATCAGAAAAATATACAAGTCTAAATATGAAGTATTATGTTTGAACCCTTAACTCCTTTATCTTGATAATACAATTGTCCTTGAACAACACAGGTTTGAACTGTGAAGATCTACTTATAAGTGTATTTTCTTTTTCACCAAATGCAGATAGAAAATACAGTATTCATGGGATACAAAACTGAAATATATGGAGGACTGGTTTTCATATTCGGGTGTTCTGCAAGGTCGACTGCAGGACTTGAATATGCATGGATTTGTTATATATGGGAGTCCTGGACTCAATCTTCCACAAATATCAAGGGATGATGATATATATGTCAAAAGACACTGGACCCCCCATATTCATGGGTTCTGCATCCAGGGATCCAACTGTGGATAGAAAATATTTAAAAATGAAAACGATAGAAAATAAAAATACAATAAAAATAATGCAAAATTTGAAGCAAAGGGCAAATCTCTTTTCTCTCCAAAAAATGGAGATAATGTGTCTCTCTAGGGTAAATGTAAAGCAGATTTGCTTGCTTTCTATTATGACACCTTGGGATTTTCTGAGCTTGATAGTTTTCTTAGGAATGAGCAAAACTACTGCATGCAACCCACCTAAAACATTCATCCACTTGGTCTGTGTTGACCCGATGAGATTTGGAGGACAAAGTGAATAGATACTAAAATGAAACTCATGCTGCTTGTTGTGTTTTTTTCTGCCAATATCCATAAAATTGTTGCAGACCAATTTATGGGACTGCAAGCAGGGTAATATCTCAGATGCTTCACGTTCCTTGGTAGAAATTTAGAACTAAAATTTTCACTGTCTTTAGCAACAGCACAACACCTATTGTTGCATATCTCTATATCAATTCTTGCATGAGTATTTTGATCTCATTTTCTTTTTCTTTAGATTACCGGAGGAAAGTTTATAATATGTCATAGTTTGTGATGCAAAACATGCAAGTATAATATATGTATAGGTGGGTACATAAATATTGAGATTAAGATTTAAGATATAAATATTGATTCTTTGGAATGCTTTTTTTTATTGAAGAGGAATGGATCTGATACTAAGAAAAAAGGAGAAGCAATAAAAAATAAATACTGGCTACTAGTTTCCTTATTTCTTCCCTATTCACTTTATACCTCTGATATCTTTGTATTTTTGGGTGACCTAGTTTTATTCCTTGTTAATTGCGAGGGAATAAGAGCTGTAATAAAAGCTGAGGAGATATAAGAGAAAACAGAGTAAAAGAAGAATGGCAGAGAGACAGAAAGGAAAAATCCAGAGATAAATTAAAAATTGGATTATCTCCCTTCTGTCTTCTCATGGTTCTTTACTCTGCTTTCTGTACTCTGATAATGAAATACGTGTTAACTTTGTACCAAGTTGACATTTAGAGGGGAATTTTAAGTGGATCCCTTCTGACTCAGCAACTTTGTACATTTGATAATGCTCATTGTTTTACGTACATACACGGATTATTTCTGGCTTCACGTGGGAATCTCAGTTTGCCTAGATCTGAAAGTTTTTTTTCTAGCTTAAGAAAAGCATTTTGGGAATATAGACTGGGATCTACATTTGGAGTGTTTTGTTGTACAGAAATGATGAAAAAGCCTTTTCTTTTTTTTTTAATTTTTATTTTTTTAAATTATACTTTAAGTTCTAGGGTACAAGTGCATAGCATGCAGGTTTGTTACATATGTATACTTGTGGTATGTTGGTGTGCTGAACCCATCAACTCGTCAGCACCCATCAATTCATCATTTATATCAGGTATAACTCCCAATGCAGTCCCTCCCCCGTCCCCCCTCCCCATGATAGGCCCCGGTGTGCGATGTTCCCCTTCCCGAGTCCAAGTGATCTCATTGTTCAGTTCCCACCTATGAGTGAGAACATGCGGTGTTTGGTTTTCT
>NW_012116788.1:905236-915143 GCF_000951035.1 Colobus angolensis palliatus | reverse complement strand
TTTGTTGTGTCTCTGCCAGGCTTTGGTATCAGGATGATGTTGGCCTCATAAAATGAGTTAGGGAGGATTCCCTCTTTTTCTATTGATTGGACCCCACAGAAATACAAAATACCATCAGAGAATACTATAAACACCTCTACACAAATCAACTAGAAAATCTAGAAGAAATGGATAATTTCCTGGACACTTACACTCTTCCAAGTCTAAACCAGGAAGAAGTTGAATTCCTGAATAGACCAATAGCAGGCTCTGAAATCGAGGCAATAATTAATAGCTTACCAACCAAAAAAAGTCCAGGACCAGATGGATTCACAGCTGAATTCTACCAGAGGTGCAAGGAGGAACTGGTACCATTCCTTCTGAAAAAGCCTTTTCTAAAGTTAGGGAATATGGGAAATAAAGCTTAGAAGTCAGTAAGAAAGAACTTGGTCAACTGACTAGGGAGGAAAGTAGATGATAATACAAAGGCAGAATTAAAAAATTGGGAAAGTTGATGGCATGAAGAAATTTAATAATTGGAAAATTCTAGTTCGATGATTGGATTGATTTTGTTAAAATATATAAGCAATAGGTGGTGACATGACAGAATATTGTTTTGTTCATAATATTAAAGATAAATTGGAAGGCAAAATTTCTTCATAACTTTAAAGAGTAACCAAGAAAAGCATTAAAAATTATGATTGGTTTACAATTAAAAATTATGTGGGTTACACAGATTAAGGAAGTGGAATGCTTTTTGAGGGCAAAATGATACTCTCTCAAGAGAGAAGATATTTCTCTTACACTGCTTTTGCAGAGTGGAAATTGTTCCAGAGTTAGGACATTATCTGTATGAGTTTCCTGTGGCTGCTGTAACAAATTGCCACAAACCTAGTAACTTAAAACATCAAAAATTAAATCAACAGGGCTACAATCCCTTTGAAGGTTCTAGGATAGGGTCCATTCCTTGCATCTTCTAGATATTGGTGGCCACTCGTATTCCATGACTTGTGGCCACATCACTCCAATCTTTACCTCTGTGTTTCCATTGTTTTTCCCTCTGTCTGTGTTTGCTGAATTCCTTCTGCCTTCCACTTATAATGATACCTGTGATGGCATTTAGGGTCCACCCAGATAATTCAGGGCAATCTCCTCATCTAAAAACCTGATTTAACTACATTTGTAAAGCTTCCCATTTAAGATAACATTCAGGAGTTCCAGAGACTACAACCTGATACTTTTAAAGCCCACCAATGAGCCCACATTATGACTGGCCAAAGTGGCAAGTGGTGACTAAGAACCCAATCATTTTTCTGTCTAATGAGCTGTGCCATCCAGAGATCAATGCACCCTTTCATAACTTGCACCATGGACGTTGTTAGAACTGAGGACATTTGGAAAGATATTTGAAAAGTTGATAGGAATACCAGAAAAATATTTGAAAAGTTGATAGTAATACCAGATTTTCATAAGGCAAGGTTTTACCTTACCTCATGAAATCCCAAAGACGTCATTTGACTATGAAGGAACAATGGATTCAAATGAACAGTAATTCAGAAGGAAAAAGTCTGAATAACAGAGAAATGTCTTTGGTTTTAACCATTTTTATACAAACCAAACTAAAATACTTCCTTTTGAAATATTCATTATTTTTTTATTTCCCAAATGAACAGACTTCTCTCATTTATTTTTAAAGAAATATATTTGAATGAAAACATTTGATGGTAAGTATCTGCTGCAGTTCATTATCTCCTCTATTAAAATGGAAGCCCTACCTGTGTAAAACCATGGGGAACGGCAGAAATGTGCTTTTTACTTTCATAGAAGCTGTTTATGGGTTAATGTAAGGAAGCCTAGGTTTAGAATTATGGAAAGGCAACTTAACTGGCTATATCACTAGCTTTGATTTTGTGCAAGTTATTAAATTTCTTGGAGCTAAAGTTTTCTCTACATAATAGTAACAATCATGTCTACATCACAGGAATGCTGTTAGTGATATAGGACCATATAGGAAAAAACACTAAACATGGTATCTAGAAACATAAATTTACATCCTATTCCCTTTTTTATTTTTGAGGGAGAGATGACATGTAACAAAAAGCAGACACATGCCCAGAATGACCTGTGAAGCAGGAATTGCACAAGTAGCAATCTAATGTTGCTTTCTATTGTCATTTATTCAAATGATAAAAATTGCAATTATTCTAACGTATATTAGTGGATGTTAATATTTTCTTTTTATATTTACACAGCAGAATTATGCTCACTCTGCACTATTTCCTTTCTCTTTTGAATACATGGTATACGACATTGGCCTATCTTGCATGTAGTTAGGTAACAATTATACTGAATTAAGGCTAATAGAATATGGACCTAAAAGATATGTGCCACTTCTAGATCTGGCCCTGAAAAATCTCTCATGAAATATCCCATGCAATGCTTGTTTCTTTGCCCACTAGACAGATATGGAAAGTTTAATAGAAGTCTCTGAGGCCCTAGAGTAGAACAATCCATGGGCTAAATCTAGCTAGCCTAAATGTTTTATTGGATTTAAATTTGAGACTGTATTATAAATGTATTTTCATAACATTTCATTAAAACAGATGTGTGTTCATTCATTAGTGCTGCTTTCTTGCTACAATGGCTGAGATGTGTAGTATGACTGAAACTGTATCACCACAAAGACTCAAATATTTACTATCTGGTGCTTTAAGGAAAATTTGCTGATCCTTTCCCAAGAGCATAGTGGATATGCAAGATAAAGGGAGCCTAGATCCCTTAATAATTGAAGAGAGCAGAAAGGCCTTTATCTGTCCCATCCCACAGCCCTGTGCTGTTTCATGTTGGATTGCAATATGACTGAGAAATGTAATTTAGGATTAAGATTATGTGTGTGTGTGAGTGTGTGTGTGTTTTCTGCAGCTAGCATCTACTTCAATGCAGAAATTAGTACTGGCAAAGGGATGATATTTTAATAAAACCTAAAATATGTGGCATGTTTAGCTGTGGTGTGATAAGTTGCACCAAAACCAATACCAGAGGCTGGCAATATGTTTATCTGCATCATATTTCATAAAAGCATCTTCTACAATAACTTAGAAATCAGATCTTATGCCTTCTTATGCTAGTAGATCTATGAGAAATGGATAATAATAATCAGAACGTAAATGTGTGTTGGCTGTTATTGCCTGTCATTGGCAAGGTGTTACCGAATCTAAGTGAGCTCAGAAAGGATTATGCCAATTTGCAAGCAGAGGTGAAAGGAAATAGTGTCCAGAAATTCAAGGTTTTTCAGTGTCATAAAAGTTTCCAGATCACAGATAGTCAGGGTTGTGATTTTCAAAAAGCTCTGAGCTATGAAGGCCCAAGGAGATTATTCAGTTGAACTGTGACTCAGCTCTGCAGCAAATTAATTCAATAGTGTTACATTCTAACCGAAGATTATTGTTTCAGATAGTCTCGAGGTAGTCACCATTAAATTGAAAGAGATGGGCATCTGAATGGAGTAATGAAGCAAAGGAATAAAGAATATTTGAAAATTATACTTAACAAAAGAAACGTGAATGTGGTTACCAGGTTATAGAGCTGATTGGAAGCAATTACATTAAGGACCTACTAAGTTTTTGAGATAACTGTGTTTCCTAGGAAATGTGTAAACATTGACTAGCAAACAAACAAAAAATGCATTGCAAGCCTTAAAAGCATTCGCTGTGGGAAGAAGGCAGGAAGAGAACTGCAGTCCTCAAGGGTGGATGTAATTTCCTAAAGCCTTTCAGGTGTGACCATGAAGATTTCAGATAAGAAGGATCCACCTCGAGTCAGAGTTATGGATTTTAGAGAGCAATGACAAAGGCATTTCTCTCAGCATGCAGAATCATCAGGGATCTTCCTACATTTCCATGTTGGAGAGCCTTCTCAATGTTAGCTGGTATCACTGTCAGTTAATGTCAGTCAGTATCACTGCAGACTACTGACTGATGCATTTTTTTCTATTCATTGAGGTTATTCTACGCTTGATCCACTGCTATATATTGGGATGATGACAGGGGCAGGAGGAAGAGTTGGAAGGCAGACTTCTTTTTTTTTTTTTTTTTTAATTGACAAGTGACTGGATCATGAGGAATCACAGATGAAACTTTGCAATTTCTTTAAGGGGAGGAATAACAAACATATTTAATGACAATATCAATGGTCCGAGTCAGAGATAACGCTAGGTTTTCACCAAACTTCATTTCTCTTTCCTCCAGGGAAACCAGCTAAACTGTATTTCTCTGAAATCTTTGTATTGAAGTGGAGCCACTTGACTGAATTCTGGCCAATGGTATGTGGGTGGAATTCATGTATATTCCTTCCAGACAGTCCCTCAATTCTTTGCCCCTCCTCCCCTCCATCTACTCTCTCTCTCTCTTTCTCTCTCTCTCTTTTATTCCTCCTGCTAGCCATTAAGGAAATATGTAGCTCTTCAGGATGGTGACAGAACAGGAAGAAAACATCCTGGGTTACTGAAACACTGCATAGTGCAATATCACCCAAAATTGCACTGTAATGTGATACGAGTCAGAAATTAACTCAGTGACTTAATTAAGCCACCAAAATATCCAGATGTATTTTACTCCAGCTAGTATTTATTCTTACAAATAAAATTTCATGAGTTTTCACCCATGAGTTTATTTTTGCATTTTTACTGTTCTCTGTTGTCTTTTTTTATGTAGTTATATGATAGCTTTCCCCACTTTGCTGAACAATTTGCAAATTTTCATAGACCTCTTTCTTAGAACTTTTACCTTTGTTGTTCTCTATGTTTTATATTCAGTCTCACTTCTAAATGCATTATTCAAAGAACAAAAATAGAGTAAACATCATATAAAAAATTATGTTCCCTTGCACATAGACTATTTCAGGTTCCATTTAAAAATATTTGTTTAGAATAGTTTTATATATTCATTTGTTATCTAAAAGATATATCACAAGTCTTTAGATATATTACCTAAAAGTCAGGATTATCTCTTCTCAATATTGGCACATACGAACTTGTTTTAGCTTTATTTCCATTTGAGTCTGCCTTTTCTACATTCTTGTCCTTTTTCTGTATTTCTTGGCTTTGTAAATCGTTTTTCCTATTCTGAAGTCCTGCATTCTTGAGGAGAAAAATAAATTCCAGCAGTGATTTCTCATGAGTATTCCCCCATTAAATATTTTAAAATAATACAGTAATCAATCTTTCCAAAAAATTGCATGTTTTTATTTTTTCCTTCTTTCTTTGACTTCATAAAGGCTAAACTTTGAAAGTGCAACAGTTTTGTGTAGAGTTTAAAGATTCCAGAGCACCGTTATGTGAAGACGAGTTTCTTCATAATGGGCTCAAAATGCAATTAAAATTTTTATTAGGATATAATTTTTAATAACACATTTTTTCTCTCGAATCTCAAAATCTAATTTTTTTTTTTTTTTTTGACAGAGTCTCGCTCTGTCACCCAGCCTGGAGTGCAGTAGCACAATCTTGGCTCACTGCAACCTCTGCCTCCTGGGTTCAAGTGACTCTTATACCTTCATACCTTAGCATCTTGAGTAGCTGAGATCACAGGCCTGCGTCACCATGGCCAGCTAATTTTGATATTTTTGGTAGAGACTAGATTTCGCCATGTTAACCAGACTGGTCCCAAATTCCTGGCCTTAAGCAATCTGCCTGCCTCAGCCTCCCAAAGTGCTGGGATTACAAGCGTGAAACACCGCGCTCAGCCTCTTATGATTTCTTGATAGAATAAGTTTAACTGGATGTAAACCCAGAACAACTTCTCTAACATGCTTACTAAACCTCTTTATTACACTTACTCCACCAGATTTATTGTGAAACTAAATAATGTGAAAGACAAAGAGAAAATTATTGAACTCTTTTTGGATTGAGCAGAGTGGTAGAGTGAACAACGCTGATAAGAATGGTTAATTTCTCAAAATTAAGCCCTTTTCAAATTACTATGGTGAATGGATTGTACGTTTAGAAATGTTCATATAAGCATACTTATTTTGCTGATTTACTAAAAATAGGACTTACAAACACTATTATAAGATATACAACATATAAATAAAATATTATCATAATGAATGTAGATGTGGCAACATATTTTGGAATATGTGAATTTTTTAAAATTTAAAATCTAAAAATCTGAAAAGAACATCTAGAGAGAGCTCTCACTAGCTTTTTGATCATTCAAGTATTTTGCTTTTAATCTTATTTAGGTAATTGATACATTGACTACATTGATTACATTCAATATCCTTTAATGTACAAAGTTAAAATTTTATTGTCTACGATTTTAAATTATACACTATAAAATTCTATATGACATTTTACTTATTTCATTTAAAGTTTTTATTTCAAAATAGCATATGCTTTTAAAGGGTAGGACAGTTTTGACAGAGCTTTCACATTTGACCTATAAATTCCTTTACATTGTGACAGCTTATTTTCTAATATTGTTAAACATATGTCTATACGCTGATCCAACAATTCCATGCCTATGTGTTTACCCAAATAATTAAAACACATGTCTTCAGAAATATTGTACAAATATGTTTCAAACCTATATATTCATAATAGTAAAGCACTGGAAATATTCAAACCTCTATTAAGATAATTAATATGTTGTGGTATATTCATAAATAGAACATCACTCAACAATAAAAATAATTCACTATTTCTATACATAACTTGAATAAATCTCCCAAATATTATTTTATTACTAATATAAATATATTAGTAATTCTTGTCAATAGGTTGAAATTGGCAACAGTGTAAGCACTTACACCATGGAAACTGGCAAACTGCAAATCAGGGCTTCCATCCTCCCTAACTCTCTAGGAACTGGTTATTAAACATTTACTAGCACTCAACTGTATATTAGCTCTTTTAGGAATACAAGACATGTAAGCAGTAGATTCAGGATTTAAACCAAAGGGCAGTAAACTGTAATGGACTAGTTAATTAGTAAATATATTTGACTTCGGATCATACTGTCTCTGTTGCAGGGACTCTACTCTGCATTTATAGGGGGAAGGCTAGAATTGGCATGTGGGCCAAAGTTTGATGATTCCTGATCTGAACTAAAGCAATCTGACTTCTGAGTTGGCTTTCTGAACCATCATACCAGTAGTTTCCATCTTCCATGAATATTGGAGCCACTTAGAAAATATTTTGTAACTATTAATGACCAGTTTCCACCCTGGAACAATTTAATCAGATCTCTGTGTGTGGGCCTGGTCCTTAGGACATTTTTAAGCTTCTTAGGTAACTCAGATGTACAGTCAGTGTTAAAAAATCATTTTCCTACGTTATGGTGCCTCCAAACAAGCAGAAAACTATGTCCTCCTTATTCTCTTGATGAAAAAGTAAGATAGAGCTGATTGAAGGAAAGACGATGGCACCTTGGACAGGGCTGCAATAGAGGTCTTTAGAGGCTCTCAACACAGTTGTTGTGGTACTTACTCATCACTCCACAAAATGCAACAGAAAAATTTTATTTTCAAAATGACACAAAACCTAAAGATACGTTGAAATTAAAATACCTTTTATCTAGATCTCTGATTACAAAATTATGGTTAAATTCCTTAAAACTGCAATTTTCTAAGTTTATGTCCTAAGTTTAGGTTGCCTATTAAGGAACTGAGAATTCTTCCTGAGATATTATGTATCACTTCCAGAAAGTTCACAAACCTACTCACAGCAAAATTCTACCTAATTCCCTGTGTCAATGCAAACAAAGCTATTTTCAGGCTGTGCATATTGGGAAAGTTGAGTGGTCTTCATCTTCCCTGTTATTGCATCTAGGTACCCCCAACATGATTGCCTTTTGTGTTCCTGACTATTTATAGGCAATTTGGGGGACAAGTTTTGTTTTAATTCTTAATTGGTTTTAATCACCCCAGGAGGGGCAATGCCAGCCTGTAGTCCCAGCTATTTGGCAGACTGAGGCGGGAGGATCACTTGAGCCCAGGAGTTTGAGGCTGCAGTGAGCCATAATTGCACCACTGTACTCCAGCCCAGGTGATAGAGCAAAAACTCAACTCTGAAAAAAAACAAAAAAAACAAAAAAAGAAACAAAAAAAACCACCTTAAATTTCCATAGCATTATCCTTTGAGTAATCTCACTTCTCAACTGACCTCAGCTAAGGCAGTCATCAAGTTCCTTGTCAAGCCTTATAACCTGTAGTGTTTTGTTGTTTAGATAACATTGTGTTGTTCTGGATCTGAAAGTTTTTCAAAGCTAAAACTATTAAAAGAACTTATTGTTAGTAACTTTGCTTTCCTTGTTATAAATTTGGGCAAATCAGTGCCCATTGCTTCCCTGAATGGGATTTCTTCAGATTTATATTCAGGATGAAAATGTCATCCAAAATTACTGTGAGAGAGTTGCTTAGGCTTAAGTACATTCCAGCCACTCTTCTGTTAGCTCTTACAAGTGGGCTTGGTAAATTACTTTGCAGGGTCACTAGAATGCTAACATGCCGGACACTGAAGGCTAAAAATGACTTATCTGAAGAAGTATGCACAAATAACAATTGTCACTGGAGATAAAGACAAGAAAGTTATTCCTAGAATTTGCTACATAAATAGCACATTGACAAATGCATATCTATATGGTGCCAAACTTCCTAATGAAAATGGAAAATTTTAGTCAAATATTTGGTGTTTCTATGATAAAAAAGTGCATACACTGAAAAGACACTGTCATGCCCATATCATAAAACAAAAAGTTGGATTAGTAAGGCTAAGAGATGATGTAATGTCATCTCCACATTGAGCCACTGACTAAACTAAAAGTCTGTGAAAAGAACAGCTTATAAGTCAGTTCATTTTCTTTTGGATTGGGCACATTGTATTTTTAAAGCTACTGTATTAAGATTATTTTAGTTTCATGTATATACAATGAGGTAGAAAATGTTAATTATGCCTCTTGGTTTTGCCCATTCAATCACTAGTTTTGTCCATTCAATCACTAATAAGATGAAGATTAAAAAAACACTACCAGTAATCCAGAAGCTCCCAGATGCACTTTTGCTATTTCCCAAAGATAACCATTATTCTGAGTTTATCAATTATTTTGTCTTAACTTTACATCTTTTTAAAGAGACAGAATCTTGCTCTGTTTCCCTGGCTGGAGTGCAGGAGTCCAGTGGCACAATCATAGCTCACTGCATCCTCCAGCTCCTGGACTCAACCAATCCCCCCCATCTAAGCCTCACTAGTAGCCAGGACTACATGTGTGCACCACTATGCCCAGCTAATTTTTTATTTTTGTAGAGCTGAGGTCTTGCTGTGTTTCCCGGGCTGTTCTTGAATTCCTGGGCTTAATCGACTCTTTTGCTTTGGCCTTCTAAAGAGCTGGAACAACAGATATGAGCCACCAGGCCCAACCTCAATTTTTACTTTAAATGATTGGTATGAGATATACTCTTTGTTGTTTGGTTTCTTACATGTCTATGAGATTCATCCATCTATGTTATTGTGTGTACCATTACTTTATTCTTTTTATTTATTTATTGTGGTAAAAAAACACAACATGAAATCTACCCTAATCTATATTAAGTGTACACTACTCTATTATTAACTATATACACATTGTTGTACAGAGAATTTCTAGAATTTTTTTTATCTTGAATAACTAAAACTCTATACTCATTGAACAGCAACTCATTATTTTCTCTTCCTCCCATCCTCTGACAACTACCACTCTACTTTTTGCTTCTGAATTTTACTACTTTAGGTATCTTGTATAAGTGGAAACATGCAGTATTTGTCTTACTGTGATTGGTTTATTTTACTTCCCATAATATCCTCAAAGTTTATTTATATTGTAGCATTTCGCAGGGTTTTCTTAATTTTTAAGGCTGTGTGTATGTATGTGTGTGTGTGTGTATACATATATATATA
>NW_012116788.1:895971-905186 GCF_000951035.1 Colobus angolensis palliatus | reverse complement strand
GTGTGTGTGTGTATATATATATATATATATAACATTTATTGATCTATCCTTCAATGGACATTTAGTTTGTTTTCACCTCTTAGCTATTTTGAATACTGCTTCAACTATGCGCAAATGTGTCTTTGAAATCTTGATCTCAATTATTTTGGACAAGTACCTAAGTGCTGGATTGCTAGATCAATATTTTGAGGAACTTCCATACTATTTTTCATAGCAGTTATACCATTGTATATTCCCACCAACATGGCACATGGGTTCCAATTTATCCACATTCTCACCAATACTTGTTATTTTCTATTTTTTTGGTAATGGCCATTCTATGAGGTATGAATTAATATGGCCATTTTAATTTGTGTTTCTCTGATAATTAGTGATATTGGGCCTCTTTTAATATACTTGTTGATAATTTATATGTCTTCTTTGAAGAAATGTCAATTCAAGTCCTTCATCCATTAAAAAAAATTGGGTTCTTTATATATTTTGGATATATATCAGATATATGACTTATCAGATATATGACTTGCCAACATTTCATCTTATTCTGTACTTTGCTTTTTTCCTTTGCTGATTGTTCTGTTTGCTATGGAGAGACTTTTTAGTTTTATGTAGCCCCAGTTGTCTATTTTTGCTTTGTTTGCCTATGTTTTTGATTTTGTATCCAAGAAACCATTGCCAAGACCAAAGTTATGAGTTTTCCTCTTGTTCTAGGATTTTCATGGTTTCAAGTCCTATGTGTAAGTCTTTAATTCATTTTAAATTTAAGTTTGGTGTGTGGTACAATTTCCATTTTTTGTATTGGATATCCAGTTTGCCCATTATCATTATTAAAGAGACTATCCTTTTCTGTGTATGTATTATTGGCACCATTGTGGAAGATCATCTGATAGCACATGCATGGGTTTATTTATAGGATATCTATTCTCTTCCCTTGGTCTGTATGTCTGACTTTAGACCAGTACTACACTGCTTTGATTATTGTAGCTTTGTTATATGTTTTGAAATAGGAAGTGTGATGCCTCCAGCTGTACTTCCTCAATATTATTTTGGCTATTCAGAGTCTTTGGTGGTTACACAAACATTTTATTATTGGTTTTCTATTTTTGTAAAAATGACACTGTAATTTTAATATGGATTTCATGGAATCTGTAGATTGTTTGGGGTAGTGTGGAGATTTTAACAGTATTAATCTTTCCAATCCATGAATACAGGACTTTTTGTTTATATTTATGTCTTCTTTAATTATTTTAGCAACATTTTGTAGTTTTTAGTGTATGAATCTTTTGCTTCCTTGGGTAAGCACTCCCCTGTCCTATTTTGGTTATTTGAATGATTTATATTTTTTAATCCATTTATATTTACATTTTTTCATCTCAGCCTGTGTGTGTCCTTAAATCTAAAGCGAGTAGCTTGTAGATAGTATATAACTGAATCTTGTTTTTTCGTTAATGTATTCAGCCACTCTAAATCTTTTATTGGAGAATTTAATCTATTTACATTTAAAGTAATTACTGATAAAGACCTACTATTGTTATTTTATTAATTATATTTGGTATGTATTTTGTTTTTTCTGTCTTTATTTTCCACTCTTACTGTCTTCATTTTTTATGTAGATTTTTTGTTGTTTTTGTTGAGATATACTTTAATTTCTTTCTGATTTTATTTTGTGTATCTTCTATAGATTTTTATTTGAGGTTACTATGAAGCTTACATAAAACATCTTACAGCAATCTGTTTCAAACTAGTAACGCCTTAACTTTAATCATGTACAACAACTCCACTCTTAGTTCTCCCCCACCACACATATACTTTATTTTGTGGATGAAACAAATTATATACTTTTATAAGTTATGTATTAATATTTTCTAGTTAAAGTTAATTTTTATATTTTTGTCTTTTAACTTCTATACTAGAAATGGTTTACTCACCATTGTGACAGTATTACAGCATTCTGTTTTTGTATATTTACCTTCACCATTGAATATTATACTTTCATGAACTTTTGTGTTGCTGTCTGGTATCTTTTCATTTCAACTTGAAGGACTTCCCTTGGTACTTCATATAAGCCAGATCAAGTGACGATTAACTTCCCTGGCATTTATTTATCTGGGAAAGTTTTTATTTCTCCTTCATTTTTGAAGGACACTTTTGTTGCATGTGGTATTCTTGGTTGGCACCTTTTTTCTTTCAGCACTTTGAATATATCATACCACTCCTTCCGGCCTTCAATGTTTCTGGTCAGAAAGCCATCGATAGTATTAATTTGCCTCCCTTGTATGTGATGTCACTGTTTTCTTGCTGCTTTAAAAATTATCTCTTTGTTCTTTGACTTTTGACAATTTGATTGTAATGTATCTTGTGTGAGGATACGTTAAAATCCTTGAGTTCATCTTAGTTGGAAGGTTATAATGATAAACAGATCAATTCATCAAGAACATATAATAATTTTACGTATATATGCACCCAACATTGGAGTATTAAAAATATATGAAACAAATATTAACAACACTGAAAGGAGAAGTTGATAATAATTCAATAATATTAAGGGTCTTCAATAGCCCACCTTCACCAATGGATAGATCATCTAGACAGAAAATTAATAAGAAAACAGTAGATTTAAGCCATACTATAGATCAGTTGGGCCTACTAGACATATACATAAACATCAATTGCATCCTTCAACAGAATACACAATTTTTAAAACAGCATATGGAACACTCCCCAGGATAGATTATATGTTAGGTCAAAAAACAAGTAAGTCTTAACCAACTTAAGATTAAAGTCATCTCAACTATATTTTCCTACCACAATAGTATGAAACTAGAAATAACAGAAGGAAAATTGTAACATTCACAAATATGTGGACAGTAACTATCAGATTTCTGAATAACCAAAGGGCCCAAAGTAATCATTAGGAAAGTAAAACAGTACCTTGGAAGAAACAAAAAATGTTGTTGGACTTCTTTTTTTTTTTTTTTTTATTATACTTTAAGTTCTAGGGTACATGTGCATAACGTGCAGGTTTCTTACATATGTATACTTGTGCCATGTTGGTGTGCTGCACCCATCAACTCGTCAGCACCCATCAATTCATCATTTATATCAGGTGTAACTCCCCACTGGGGCCTATCATGGGGAGGGGGGAGGGGGGAGGGATTGCATTGGGGAGTTATACCTGTTGGACTTCTTGAATCATGATGTCCATTTCTTTCCCCAGATTCGGAAAGTTTGTTTAACAATTGGTAAGTTTAGACTTTGTATCCTCATCCAAATCTCATCTTGAATTATAATCCACATAATCCCCACGTGTCAAGGGAGAGACCAGATGGAGGTAATTGAATCATGGAGGTGATTTCCCCCATGCTGTGCTCATAATAGTGAGTGCTCATGAGATCTGGTGTTTGTATAAGGGGCTCTCCCACTTAGTTTGGCACTTCTCCTTCCTGCTGCCTTGTGAAGGTGCCTTGCTTCTTCTTCACATTCTGCCATGATTGTAAGTTTCTGAGGCTTCCCTAGCCATGCTGAACTATGAGAGAATTAAACCTTGTTCCTTTTTAAATTAGCCAATCTTGGGCAGTTTTTTAATAGTAGTATGAAAATGTACTAATACAACAATTATTTATTTAAATAAGATTCCTGCTTCATTCTGTCTTCTTCTGGGAATCCGATACTCACCAATACTGTATATTGGTCAGCTTCATGGTGTTCTGTAAGTCCTATAGGCTTTATTTTTTTATTATTTCTCATCTGATGCAATGATTTAAAATGACCTATCTTCAGTTTCGCTGATTCAGTTCTCTTCTTGATTAAGTCAGCTGTTGAACCCCCTCAGGGAGTTTTTCAATTCCGCTATTATAGTCTTAAGCCACACATATCTATTTGGTTCCTTTTAATATGGTAAAAATATTTTCTGTGTCTTTGTTCTTGCATTGCTCTCCTGAGCATGTTGATAATCTTTATGATGGTTATGTTGACTTTTTTGTTAGGTGATTCATAAACATAAATTTTTTAGGGTGGGATTATGGAAGTTTATTTTATATTTTTGATTGTGCCATGCCTATTTTTTTCATATGTCTGATAACTTTGTGTTAAAATCTGTGCATTTAAAAAAATAGCCACCTGTCTCATTTTTTTGTAGGCTAGCTTCATTGAGGGAAAGGCATTCATCAATCAGTCCTGACAGGGAGTCTTAGGGTCTCTCAGACCTTTTCTGTGAATTTATTTCCTCTAGAATTGCATGTGCAATTTCCCAATGAGAAGAATGTGCTGGCTTATTTTCAGGGGCTCATGATATTTTTCCCTCTCTTGTTTTCTGTGGCATTCCAGGTTCTCTGGAACTGCCATAAGTTGCCCTGCTGTCTTTTGTTCTCAGAGGTCCCAGACTTCTAGATTATGCTGAGTTTTGTCAGCACTCTTAATTGGGCAAGAGTCCTGTAGGAACTCCCTCTGCCTAAAAGGCTAAACATTGGACACATACTCCATCTCTTTCTTTCACTATGGAAAATCCAGGAATTGAGGATTTCTCTTGCTTGTTTTGCACTGAGCCAGTGGGAGCAGCTTTCTTTTAAATTTAATTTTTATTTTTAATATTTATTTATGTATTTATGTATTGATTTTTGAGATGGAGTTTCACTCTTGTTGCCCAGGTTAGAGTGCAGTGGCGTGATTGCAGCTCACTACAATCTCTGGTTCCCGGGTTCAAGGGATTCTTCTGCTGCAGCCTCCCAAGTAGCTGGGATTGCAGGTGTCTGCCCACACGCCCAGCTAAATTTTTTTATTTTTATTTTTTTTTAGTAGAGATAGGGTTTCACCATGTTGGCATGGCTGGTCTAGAACTCCTAAAGTCAGATGATCCATCCTCCTCAGCCTCCCAAAGTGCTGGGATTACATGCATGTGTCACCGCACCTGGCCTTAAAGTTAATTTTTAAATTTCATCATTATTATTATTTTACATTTTAGATTCAGTGGGTGCTTGTACAGGTTTGTTACATGGATATATTATATAATGCTGGGGATTGGGTTTCTATGGAACCCATCATTCAAGTAGTGAACATAGTATTCAACAGATAGATTTTCTAATCTTGCTTTCTCCTCCCAGTTTTGGCATACCTGGTGTCTATAGTTTTTATCTTTATGTCCATGTGTACCCATTGTTTAGCTGCTAATTATGAGTGAGAACATGCATTATTTGATTTTCTGTTTCTGTGATAATTCATTTAGGATAATGACCTCCAGCTGCATCCGTGTTGTTGCAAAGGACAAAATGTTATCCTTTGTAATGACTGTATAGTGTTCCATGGTATTTCTGTAACACATTTTCTTTATACAATCCACTGTTTGTGGGCACCTTGGTTGAGTCCATGACTTTGCTATTGTGAATAGTGCTGTGATAAATATACAAGTGTAGGTTTCTTATGAATATAACTTTTTCTTTTTCTTTGGGTAGATACCTAGTAGAGGGACTGCTGGGGTGAATGGTAGTCTTCAGTTCTAGGGAAATCTTCATAATGCTTTCCACAGGGGCTGAACTACTTTATGTTCTATTGAACATTGTACAAGCATGACCCTTTTCTTTCACCCTCAACAACATTTTTTTTTTTTTTTTTTACTTTTTATAACAGCCATTCTGACTGGTGTAAGATGGCATCTCATTGTGGTTTTAATTTGCAGTTCTTTGATGATTAGTGAAGTTGAACTTTTTTTCATATATTTGCTGGCTGATTTTATGTCTTTTTTTGAGAATTGACTCTTCATGCCCTATGCCAATTTAATGGAGTTGATTTTTTTTTCCTGTTGATTTGAGTTTCTTATAACTTCTATGTATTAGTCTTTTGTAGGATGCATAATTTGCAAATATTTTCTCTCATTCTTGAGGTTGTCTGTTTACCCTGTGCATTGCTTCTTTTGCTGTGCGGAAGCCTGTTAGCTTATTTTAGTCCTATTTGTTTATTTTTGGTTTTGTTGCATTTGTTTTTGAGGCCTTAGTCATAAATCCTTTGTTTAAGTCAATGACCAGAAGAGATTTTCCTGTGATTTTTGCTAGGATTTTTATAGTTTGAGGTACAAAGTTTAAATCTTTAATCAATATTGAGTTAACATTTGTATATGGTGAGAAGTAGGGATCCAGTTTCTATGTTCTGCATGTGGCTGGTCAGTTATCCCAGAACCATTGATTAAATAGGGTTCCCTTTCCCCATTGTTTATTTTTTCAACTTTATCAAAGATAAGTCTGTTGTTGGTGTATGGGTATATTTCTGCATTCTCTATGCAGTTCCTTTGATCTATGTGTTTACATATGTGTAACAGTACCATGCTATTTTGGTTACTATCACCCCATAGTATAATTTGAGGTCAAGTAATGTGATGCCTCTGGCTTTGCTTCTTTTTTTTTTTTTTTTTTCCTTAGGATTGCTTTGGCTATCTGGACTCTTTTTTGGTTCCATATGAATTTTAGAATAGTATTTCTAATTTCCTGATAAATGACATTGGTAATTGATAGAAACTGCGTTGAATCTATAGATAACTTTGGGCGGTATGGCATTTTAATGATTCTAATCCACAAGCACGGAATCTTTTCCCTTTTGTTTGTGTCATCTGTAATTTCTTTTAGCAGTGTTTTATAGCTCTCCTTGTAGAGTTCTTCACTTCCTTGGTTAGATGTATTCTTAGGTGTTTTATTTGTGTGTGTGTGGCTATTGCAAATGGGATTGCATTCTTGATTTGGCTCTCAACTTTTACTGTATTGATGTATAGAAATGCTACTTATTTTTATACATTAATTTTGCATCCCAAAACTTCACTAAAGTTATTTATCAGGTCTAAAAGTCTTTTTGAGGAATCTTCTTGATTTTCTAGGTATAGAATAATTTTATCAGTGAACAGAGATAATTTGACTTTCTCTTTTCCTATTTCATTTTCTTTCATTTCTTTCTCTTGCCTAATTGCTCCAGTTAGGACTTCAGTATTATGATGAGTAAGAGTGGTGACAGTAGAAGTTCTTGCCTTGTTCCAGTTCTTAGAGATAGCACTTTCAACTTTTGTCCAGTGTGGTGTTGGCTATGGGTTTGTCATAGATAGTTCTTATTATTTTGAGGTATGCCTGGTTTCTATATCTGTCAGATCATGTCCCATTTTTATTGGACTTTAGCATTTTTCTCATCTGTTTATATAATTAGGAAATTAATTTTTTGTGATGTTATTTTTCTTACCTTTTAAGTTTTTCTTTTGAGTTTCCTTATGGTAGGTATTTGTTCAACATAGATTTTTAAAAATTGTGTAATTTATTTATACATTTTTCTTTATAACTTTTGAAGTTTTGTTATTTAGAAAAGTAGTACTCACTGAAAAGATAAACTGTGCAAAAGAAAATTTCTTATTTTAATCTAGAACTTTTGTGGTTTCATTCTTTTGGTTTAAATTTTAATTCATCTAAAATATATTTGGGTTTAAAAAGTGAGATATATTTCAGTTTTTTTTTCTAAGTGGCTATTGCTTTGTCCAAACACCATTTATGAAACCATGTATCTTTTGTACCTGATTTGAAATTTTCACTGTCTTAGTTAAATATATTAGAATTTATTTTCAAGTAGCATATTTTGTTTCATTTGATGCATATGACTTTGTGTTCCACAACTCTGGAGCATTAGTGATTACAGATTAGTGATATGTTTGAACATCTGGTAGTGCTAGTTTTCCCACAGTCTCCCTTTAGAGTTTTTCTAACTAATCCTGCGTGTTTATTTTTCACACAAATTTAGAGTCAGACTGTCTAGGAAAATAAAAATTCTTAATGGTATTTTCTTAATGGCAAATTCTTAATGGCATTTTCATTGTGATTCCATTAAGATGTCACATTCACAAATTGAAAAACAAAAAGTTAATATTTTTATGATGGGGAGTTTATCAAAAAACATGGTATGTGTTTTAATTTCTTCAAATCTTCTATTTGGTAGTGTTTTAAAGCTTCCTTAGGTCTTACTTATTTTCTATTAAATTTATTTCTAAGGATGTCATCTCTCTTTTGTTATTTTAAAAATTATATTATCTGGTTGATATTTGTATAAGAAAAATTATTAATTTTCTAATAATTTTTCATTATATATTTTATTAAATTTTCTTATTTATAATAATATTTCTGAGTTTGTTATTTGTTTTTATGGTAGTTTATATACAATGATTTTGAATTCTCAGGGTATATATTTTATTTGATCTTTAGCATGTGATATTTTCATTACAGTAATTTATCATTTTCTTTCCAATTTTTATGCTATTTATTTTTTAATCTAATTGTACTGTCTGCCATCTCCAATTGAAAATAAATCATACCATATAAAAAATAGAAGACCTCAAAGATGATTCTTGAGTCAAAAAGAAATTAAAAAATCATTGTTAGAGAATAGTTAGGAAAAATATATACAACTAAACTGTGTGTCTGCCCCTTAAAGGTATAGCCAAACTATTGATCAGAAAAGAAAAAAAGTTAAAATCTGAAATACTTAATTTATTCTTACTTTTGTTTATTCTTCTTTAAAAATATAAGTAACATAAATGTTATTAAAAAGTAAAAGAAACTAAAATAAAGCAGAGTAAATAAATTAGAAATAACGTATTGAGATAGAGAAGAGGAAAACACTGTTGAATAAATGCAGATGCATATTTTTTAAACTAATGATTATATTAGTTAATATATTTAATACAAATATGCCTGAAATATATTTAATGCAAATATGCCTGAAAAGCAAGCACTTATGTAGAACTTTCTGTGTGTCAGGTAGTCTCCTATAACTTGACACATAGTTACTAATTAGCTTCTCAGAAAAACCATTACAAGTAGGTACTTAATAATCCTCATTTTACAATGGTGGAAACAGAGAGATTAAATAATTCATTCAGTATTGAGCAGTCAATAAGAGGCAGTGTTCGATATCAAATTCAAGTAATCTGACTCCAGAATTCATGTGCTATACCATTATGATGTATGGTCACTCAAACTTATATATCCTGTCCCTACTAAATAGAATAAAATTATGACAATTTTAACATTATTTTAATATAAAATTTAAAATAAAAAATTTTAAACTATCAAATATTTAATGTGAATGCTGGATATTTTTCCTTTTTTTTATTATACTTTAAGTTCTAGGGTACAAGTGCATAACGTGCAGGTTTGTTACATATGTATACTTGTGCCATGTTGGTGTGCTGCACCCATCAACTC
>NW_012116788.1:889991-895921 GCF_000951035.1 Colobus angolensis palliatus | reverse complement strand
GCCCCAGTGTGTGATGTTCCCCTTCCCGAGTCCAAGTGATCTCATTGTTCAGTTCCCACCTATGAGTGAGAACATGCGGTGTTTGGTTATGCAGCTGGAAACCATCATTCTTAGCAAACTATCACAAGAAGAGAAAACCAATATTTTTCACAATCAGTTACACAATTGATCATATGGTAGGTTGCATGTGTTTGTGATGGAACAGACACAATCCTATTTGAAAACATGATATAGATTCAGAAGCACTGATGAAGGTGTTGGGGCCTAATTCTAACACAATCATAACAGCTGGGTATCATTCATATTCTTTTCCACATTAATTAAAGTTGCAGATATAATTTATTGTTACTCTATGAAAGAGTTCACCTTCGAAAGAAAAAGAACTCTATGGAAACGTTGGCTCTCTATTTTGTAAAGTCAACAGCCCTATCTTAGAACCAGGGAGAAGTTTATGGGAAAAATACGAAGATGTGATTTTAATGTGAAGGTCCAAAGGAGGGAGTGGAGATCCAGACTCTCCTGGGGTAGTCTTTTCCTGTGGAGCTTTATGGCACTTTACTACTGCTATCAAGCTTTAAATACAAATTTCACAGTGACCTTTTAAACACAAAAAATAGTTCTTTGTCATCATTTCTGCATTTCTTTTGTCACACTTTCATGTTAAACTGCTTCTGTGTATCTTTGAAATTTCCAAAGAAATCACCTCTGCACCATAGACTTCAGCAAATGCTGCTGGAGGAGGCTGGAATGGATGTTAAGGAGCAGTACGTTTTCCCCAAAGACTGTGAATGTGTACAGCTTTAGCAGCTACAAAATCAGCTACATTCAACATCACAATGTAAAAGGATATGAGATGACTTTTTTCTAAAAATGAAAATAATTTTTAAAATCACTGACCATTTTCAGAACATACACACACACACAAATTATAAATACCTACTGTAAGTGTGAATACTTATTATTTTGTCATATTAATTTTGAGATTTTTATGCCTTACAACAAAAGCATTATATTTTGTCATCCTCTCTTCTTACCATCTTCTGTTTTTCTATTTCCTTTTTATTTGTTATAGCTTTTCATTTCATTTTGTTGTCTTGAAAATGTGGAAATTAACTAAAGTCTGCCATACTGGATTGGGGACAGGAAACTTTTGAACATTTTGACAAGCAAATTTTTTTCAAAGAGAAATTTCTATTGCATATGAAAATGCCTTTTATTTAAAACAATAACATGATAAAATCAATACAGGCATATCTCAGAGATGATCTGGGTTCAGTTCCATACCACTGCAATAAAGTGAACATTGCATTAAAGTGAGTCACACATGTTTTTTGGTTTTCTGGCACATGTAAGTAATGGTCACACTATATTGTAGTCTATTAAGTTTGCAATAGCACCATGATGTCATGCATAAAAAATGTACATGTATTAATTTAAAAAGTATTTTATTGCTAAAAATGCTAACAATAATTTGATCCTTCAGTGAATCACAATCTTTTTGCTGATGGAGGGTCTTACCTCACTTGATGTTGATGATTGCTGACTGATCACGTGGTGGTTGCTAAAGATTGGGGTGACTGTGGCAATTTCTTAAGACAAGAAATTTGCTGCATTGATTTACTCTTTCTCTTACTAAAGATTTCTCTGTAGTATGACATGCCATTTCAGAGCATTTTACATATAGTAGAATTTCTTTCAAAATTGGAGCCAATCCTCTCAAACCCTGCCATTGCTTTTACAACTAAATTTTTATAATATTCTAAATCCTTTGTTGTCAGTTCCACAGTGCTCACAGTGTCTTTACCAGCAGTAGATTCCATCGCAGGAAACCACTTTCTTTGCCCTTCCATAAGAAGCAATTCTTCATCCATTCAAATTTTATCATGAGATTGCAGCTATTCAGTCACATCTTTAGGCTTTACTACTAATTATAGTTGTCTTGCTATTTCTACCACATTTACAGTGATTTCCTCCACTGAAGTCTTAACCTCATCAAAGTTTTCCATGATGGTTGGAATCAACTTCCTTCCAACTCCTGATCATGTTTATATTTTGACCTCCTCTTATGAATTAAAAGTGTTCTTAATGGCATCAAGGATAATAAATCTTTTCCAGGTTTTCAAGTTACTTTTCCCAGATCCTCAGAGGAATTACCATCTATAGTAGTGATAGTCATAAAAAATATGTCCCCTTAATAATAAAACTTGAAAGTCAGAATTGCTCCTTGACTTGTGGGCTGCAAAATAAGTATATTAGCAGGCATGCAAACGTCATTAATCTTTTACATCTCCATCAGAGTTATTGGACGACCTGGTGTATTGTCAAGTGAGTAGTAACATTTTGAAAGGAATCTTTTTCTGAGCAATAGTTGTCAACAATAGGCTTAAAGTATTAAATAAACTACTATAAACAGATGTGTTGTCATCCAGACTTTGTGGTTTTATTTATAGAGCACAGACAGAGTGAATTTAGTGTAATTGTTAAGGGCCCTAAGGTTTTGGGGGTGGTGAATTAGCATTGGTTTCCATCTAGTTACTAGCTGTATTAGCCCCTAGCACGAAGTTAGACTATATTTTGAAACTTTGAAGCCAGGCATGACTTCTTCTCTCTAGCTCTGAAAGCTCTAGAAGTCATCTTCTTTTAAAAGAAGGCTGTTCTGTCTACATTGATAATCTTTTGTTTAGTGTAGCCACATTCAGTAATAGATAGCTAGGTTTATTGGATAACTTGCTGTAGATTCTACATCAGCGCTTACTGCTTCACCTTATACGTTTATATAATAGAAGTGGCTCCTTTTCTTAAACTTCATAAACCAACCTCTGCTAGCTTCCAACTTTCTTCTGAAATGTCCCTACCTCTCTCAGCCTTCACATAATTGAGTAGAGTTATGGCCTTGCTCTGGTTAAGGTTTTGGCTTAAGAAAATGTTTAGCTGGTTTGATCTTCTATCCAGACCACTAAAACATTCTCTCTATCAGCAATAATGTTGTTTCAATTTCTTATCATTTGTGTAGTCACTTTTAATTCCCTTTAAGAACTTTTTTGCATTCACAACCTGCCTAAATGTTTCACGCAAGAGGTCTAGGTTTTGGTCCATCGTGGATTTCAACATGCCTTCCTCACTAAGTTTAATCATTTCTAGCTTGGGATATAAAGTGAGAGACATGAGACTTTCTTTTTACTTCAACACTTAGCAGCCATTGTAGGGCTATAAATTGGCCTAATTTCCATATTGGTATGTCTTATGTAATGGGGATGCTTTAGGATGGCCAGTTGGTGAAGGAGTCTGCAAACATACAACATATATCAATAAAGATTGCCATCTTATATGCATATGGTTTATGGTATCCTAAAACAATTACAGTGGTAACATCAAGGATCACTGACCTCAGATTGCCAAAACAGATATAATAATAATAATGAAAAAGTATAAAATATTGCATGAATTATCAAAATGTGTCAGAGACATGAAGTGAGCACATGCTGTTGGAAAAATGGCACCAATAGACTTGCTCAACAGAGCATTGCCACAAAACTTCAATTAAAAAAAAATCATAATATCTGCAAAGTGCAGTAAAACAAAGCATAGTAAAATGAGGTATGCCTGTAAATAATCTTCATAGTTTTTGTAGTGCATATTACAAACAGTTTAAATGAAAGTAGAATATTTTAAAACATTTTTATTTTAGCAAATAGATCTGGACCAACTAACCCAAAAGATGAGAGGGGAGTATTGGCTTGGAGAGCTTGTATACATTGTGACTTGAAAGCTTTCTGGGCCACTGATTAGCATTAGTAATATTTTGAAATATTTTCTTGCATCTAGGCAATATGTGGTAGAGGCTTGAAAAACACCTTCTTCAACACACACAGCTGAAGAAGAAACTTGATTTACTGAAAGTGCATTTAAAAATAAGAACTTAAATATAAACTATAGATTGGATTGTGACAGAATATTCTTAGAAAAATTAACAGGTTAGTAGGATTTTACTAACATGTTAATCGTACTTATTTCTAAGTAGCAGAATTCATGGTAGTTGTAATTTCTATTCTCTATGCTTTTCAGCCTTTTCCTTTTTTTTTTTTTTCTGTGCACAGAGACATTCTATTGCTTTTTCAATGGATATACACAGATACCCTCGCCACTGCTAGAGTCACAAAAGTAGAGAACCCTGAAATCTAGGCTATCATTGCTGAATTTGAATCCCAAAGGATAACTTCATTCAACAAATATTTAGAGGACATTTATCATGTACTAGGCACTGTTCTAAGTTCTCACTATATAGCAATGAACAAAACAGACAAAAATTCCCAATTTCTCTTATTCAAGTATTGAGAGGCAAAAATTCAATAATATCTTAGGTTATAGTACATGACAAAATACAGCCAGATGGGGGAAGATAAGCCAGAGAAGCTGACAGAGTGGAGAGTGGGTAGATCAGGATGCTCTCTAGCTGCAGTAGTCAAGAAGCGCTCTGGGCTGAAACTTGAATGAATTAAGGGAGAGAACCATGTAACCCCTTATGCATGGGTGTGTGTGTGTGTGTGTGTGTGTGTGTGTATGTATTTGTAGGGGGATAATGTGGCTAAATTAGAACAAGAGGAGTGTAGATAAAGAGAATTAGCCAGGGTCCAGGTTCTGCAGTGATATAGGCAGACATTTTTAGGTTTGAAGAGGTAAGTGAAAAGAATGCTTCATGGAAAAAGGTAGATTCAGATAACAATGTTAGGAGCCTATGGCAATAGCAAGAGATGGTTGTAGCTTATACAGGCGGCAGCAGTGGTGGAAATGGTCAGAAGTGGTGAGATTTTGGTTTATGACTTTATGAAAGAATATTCCTGATTTGAGGATTCTTGAGTATCTCCTAAGTTTAAAGCATTTAAAGTTTTAGATTGCTATTCTGATTTTCCATGGCATATTAGTCTCTCTGGGATGTCATTTAAAAGCACAAAGTGTCTGATAGGTCAAATGGAAGAATTTAATCTAGTTGATGTGCACATGTAAATACAACTGGAACCACTGTTATTTGGAGGTTTGTCTTGAAGATATATGTACATATTATTCTTTTTGAGCATGCTTCTTTTTTTCATGTGATGACACATGACAGAGGATAGCCTGAGATGAATGCCAAGGTGAAGCTGAATCACTTATTTCTTATTCTGGAACTTAGCTTTAAAGGCATGATTTTATTATAAATATTTATATTTATTGAAAAAAATGATTGCATGATAAAAATGGATAGATGTTCACTTATATTATTATTTTAATAAAATGAGTTCTTAAAATAGTGTTAAACATTTTAACGAATATAAGTTTTATTTAAAATTGTATAGGATGGCAGTTAAGTCTTCCTTGACCTTAGATGAATGATACTTTTGGCAAATACAGGTTAATCACAAAGTAGTCTACTAAATTAATTCTGAAGGTCAATTACAATAGCATCTCTCCCATGTAATATATAAAACATATGTCATATTCCTCCTCACCAATATTTTTAAGCTTATTGCTATTTTGGGTGTACATTATTATGAAAAATGACATCACTCTTTTTTACTTTCATTTCAGAAGAAAGTGCTTGAGTGACTATTTACAAAGCAGAAATTAAAGTGACTCACATGCTTGTTTGCATTTTCTTCAAGAGAAAAATTATCAGGAGTTTAGCTGACTTTTTTTAGTGTCTACTTTTTGCTCCCATGATGATTATCATAGGAAATGGTATATGTAATCTACATTCAAATTGTTTATATGTGTGGTTCAGAATTTGAGGCTGATAATCTGGAATGCAAATCAAAATGAATGATTTGGCATCTGAAAAGTTCTTTGCATAAAAGTGAAATGAATATAAATTCTGTAAAGTAGTTCCATTTTTATTTTTATTTATTTATTTATTTATTTATTTTTTTATTATACTTTAAGTTCTAGGGTACATG
>NW_012116788.1:856556-886376 GCF_000951035.1 Colobus angolensis palliatus | reverse complement strand
TTACCATTATGTAATGGCCTTCTTTGTCTCTTTTGATCTTTGATGGTTTAAAGTCTATTTTATCAGAGACTAGGATTGCAACCCCTGCATTTTTATTATAAAAATGGCATAGTTACACTTTTTAGAGTTTATTATATGTATGTTTATTTATACTCATTAATTTGTGCAAATTAAATCAAGTTTTTTTCCTTTTTTATTAAATGACACCCACGATTAGATGATTTTAATGGATTAGAGTTTTTCACAATGTAACAGACCTTCAGCTAGAAAGAACAGAGAAGGGCAAGATATTTATCAGAAAATAATCATCAAGGTGAATAAGAAGACATTCTTTCTTGAACAGCATGTTTTCTCTCTGTCACCACCTGCTGCTCCCTTTTCCTTTGGCTTTTTCTGTATAACAGTTCATGATTAATGACTGTAGTACTGCTTTATTGTCTCAGTACTATTCACTTCAAGTGGCACAAAAAGCTCCTTAGATTCAGTCTGATTAGTTCAGTTAGTCTTTTTCCAACAAGACTGCACTGAATATACATTCAGTTAGATATCAATTAGCAAAAAAATCTGCATAAAGCTGTGCTTAGCAGTTTATTGAGAGGTGGCACTAGTAGTTCTCTGCTTGGTTTCTTGATTTGCAGATTTTTTTTTCCTTGATTTTCAGTATTTGAGGGTTTTAACATTGATTAAATATTATTTGATATGAGAGGAAAAATAACTTCACTTTGCCATCATAATCACTGGGATTTTTCTGGATTATCTAAACTTGAATGTGAGAATTGCTGTTGTAATGGTGGCATCAAAATATTTATTTTTTAATTTGTTCTTATTTATCCAATGCTTACCATGTGCTAGGTGCTGGCTTGGTGAAACCATGAGGAAAGCTTGTTCTTTCTGTGTGAATTCTATTTACTTACTCTCACACCCCCTGTTAGCTGTGACAAATGGTGAATAGTTTTTAAACCTAAACTTTTATAAATGTGTTTTTCTTTTCTTCATATGGAGTTATTTCCCTTAGTTCTCTAGAGTAACCCAGAGATTACTGATCATGATTAACTTTCCCTCAGTATTACTTAGCTTAACTACAGAGAAAACGCAGAGCACATAATGTGGATTTTCAGGTGCAGGAGAATAAGCCTCACAGTGAAGCCTTTTAGTAGCCTAATGGCAACAAAAGACCACAATGCAATCATTGCTTCTGCAGATAGACAAACACTTTTTATCACTAACAAAAGGATTTATCTGGTGTTTTAAATATCCTTGCATAATCCTTCTTGCATAGATACACAGATGTATTTCTATTTCAGCATTCTTCAGACAGTAATAACAGATCAAATAGTCATTCAAGAATGTAATAAAAGAAAGCATTACTCAAATGATGATATAAAGGCAAATGAAATATCAGCTACCACCAGAGAGAATATAGTACAGTTTGTAGCAGTGCAAATAGACAGTACATTTTCACCAAATGGAAATTGCCAGTTGAGTTTATTTATTGATTGATTGATTCATTAGTCATTTGCAATATGTCCAGTCACTCCCAATGGTTCTCAATGCTGTAAATCCATTTCACTGCAATTATAATACCCAAAATCTCAAAATCTGAGACAATTTTTCAGATAATAGAAAATTGCAAAACAACAAAACAAACAAACAAAACCAGAAATTTATGGAAAACATTTTTGTCTCATTTCTAACTAAGTTCAATTGAAGTCTCTGTCCAATTTCATCAGATGACTCTATTCATGGATTAAATGTTCCATAAGAACATTCTCCATTTTACGTTCTGCAGTGGCAAAAATCCACCAGCAAACATAAGTTAATTCTTGATTTGATACCCAATATCAAGTAGAGTCTGACATAAGCTCTTGATAAATAGTTGTTGGAGTTATGCCTCAGTGACAAACTGAATACATTCACTCAGAATTCAACTAAAATGAGCCGATTCAAAAATTCTAGCTTGGATAAATAAATTCACCAATTATTATGCATTAAATGCAAACACTGCTCCTTTTCCAGGGAAGTTTCTTTCGGTCGATTCATTTCTACTTAGTTCGGTGTTGGCGTCAATTGTCCAAAGATGTGTTTCCTATTTCCCACAAGGCATGTGTTATTTTGATGAATCAGCAGGAGATCAACATTAGAAAATGTAATCTAGTTTCTCAATAGGCACCATTACTTGAGTCAATTCCAAGAACATTTGCTCTGACCATATATAAATGTAATTTAAAAAATCCAAACATTGAATTTAAATTACTTTTGAATTATCTACCATTTTGGTTTATCTAATCTCCATTTGTTAGATAATTCAGAGCTGGCATTTTGTATTCGTGATTATGGTTTGAGTACATAAGTGAGATTATGTTTAAATGCAATGATTTATTGGAAATGAAATTAAGTGCTACACTTTTCTTGTCCACTGTGATGAACAAATTTTAATTCTCACGGATTTATAAGTTATTACATAACCACAGAATTTCTATATTGTCAGAAAGCAATCTCAAAAATACTGTATGAAGAACAATGCAGAAAGTGAAGAGATTACAAGCTCATGAAGTTTTAGTCTAGGCTTTCCTTATTAAGCTATTTAAAGTCCTTCAACTAGGGTTGTATACTCAGCTCTCAACGTTGTCAATAGGTTCTTGAAAATTTCAACTAAGTGAAATGATGGTCCTCAAATAACATTTTTCCCTTCAATTTTATTTTATTTTAAGGTTGATGAGAAAAAATGGCTTTTTCATACATTACTTCACTTAAAATTATAGTTTCCAAGAATCTATTGACAGTGTCAAGTGAGGACTTAATGCATATACTTTAAACAACTTTTCACTGTCATATTTTTGGAAAGGAATATTGCTGATCAGTCTACAAGGTTATGAATTTACTTCACAGACATATCAGCTTATTGATCAAGTAAAGTTTTGGTTGGATTTATCATGTAATTGATGGCTCATACATAGTGGTAAGTTACTGTTTCCCAAAACAAAGTTTCAATGCTACAGTCTGTTACACCTAAAAATTCTTCTCATAATTTTTTAGGCTTTTTCTATTCATTATATATATGAGATAATAAAATAATGAGTTGTTTATACATTAATGCTGATGAAAAGAAATAAATTGTGCTTTTGTGTTTCAGCTGTTCTGCCTTGTCTTACTTCCAAATGAAAAAGAGAAAGGAGGATTGAGAGATGGGAGCTCTAACTTCTTTCAGTAACTCTGTGTCTATGAGGAAGTCATAGATATTCCTGGGGTTCATTTGTAAAATAAGAGTATTCAACTAGATTTTTAAAATGAGTTTCTGTTCAATAATAAAATGCAGGTTTTCTTTCATGATGGGCTAAAACTCTCCAGTCTTTTGCAATGCTTGGACCTCATATTATTTTCTTCTTCCTCCTTGTCTCACTTGCTTGGCCTCATGCTGTGTAATATCCTTTACACAGAAAGAGTCAGGAACCCATGCACTTAACTTTCTTTAGTGTCTATCCTGGTCCTCCCAAAGAAGCTACATACTGCCAGTCTTCCTAAGTATACTTACTTGTCTGTTTAACCAAAGGGTTAAAAGCTTACTGAGGAAAAGAATCATCTTGTACTTTAATACATCCAAAGAACCCAGCATTTTTCCTGGTAAATAGGTGCTGTAAAACATTTGTTGAATAATGAAAATGTGTCCCAGTTTCCTGTGTCTTTAATCTTCTTTGTATGACACTTTGCCTTGCCAAGAGTGTAAATCTTTGCTCAACTGTAACATTATTCTAGCTTATTAAAGGGGAAGAACTTCCTTATTGCAAATGCATTGCTAGGAGCTATGTAAATGCATGGCTTGGGACTAAAAGCCACAGTGGTATCAATATCGTGGATATTCGCATGATGCCAGAAAATAAAGGGAAAATTCGAAGGAGAAAAACAAATCCAAGTCAGTTCTCTTTAGAGACTTTTATTTTTTTCTTGATATATACAATGTAAAAACACTGACTGTTACCTGTAGGGTTAGAGACATTTTTCTCCAGTATATCTCTAGCAACTACAAAACTGTCTACAACTATAGGACAGAATATTACATATTCTTCATTCTAGTTAACTTACTATTATTATTATTGATATGTGATTATTATTTAAAACAGGTAATTGAGAAAATATTTTAAAAATATAAATAGTAAACACTGGGAAACAGCAACAACAAAACCTCAGGAATCACTCACCTTTCACTTTACATATTGAAAATAGTAGCTCAGATGATTTGAGACTTACCCAGAGTCTCATAGTTTATCACATAGACTGGGCCTCTTGACTCTATTTTCATCTTGTTAATTTCACATTATGGAACCTAACATACTTTTGTATGCTTCTGTGACATTACAAAGACTTTTTCCTGTGGAATATTATTTCTATTGTCACAACGGAAGTCACAGGGAATAATTTTACTTATAAAATTAGGTTTAAATAATACTACTTACAGAGACTGACTGTGATCCTGTAAAGTGAAATGTGTTTACATGTATTTTTCCAACTCTAAATGGGTCATCCTTTTTGGCTCCTCTTTTAGGATTTGTCATATATTTTTGCACAGAATATTCAGAAAGGGAGTGATCTTCATTTGTTAAGTGGTTGATATGGTTTGGCTCTGTGTCCCCACCTGTATCTCACCTTGAATTATAATAATCCATACCTGGAAGAGTGAGACCAGGTAGAAGTAATTGAATGATGGGGGCGGTTCCCCCCATGAAGGTTTTTGTGATAATTAGTGAGTCGCACAATACCTGATGGTTTTATAAGTGTCTGGCATTTCCCATGCTTGCTCTCATTCTCTCTCCTGCAGCCCTGGGAAGAGGTGCCTTCTGCCATAATTATAAGTTTCCTGAGGCCTCCCCAGCCATGTGGAACTGTGAGGTTATTAAACCTCTTTTCTTTGTAAATTACCCAGTATCAAGTATTTCTTCATAGGAGCATAAGAACGAACTAATACAGTTGCTCTTGCGGCCATAGTGATACATGGTAATCAACGTTGTCTCCTTAACCAAACATCTGAATTCAAGGAACCAGTTGCAAATCCCTAGTGTGACGTTCTGCAATGAGTTCTGTGGCTCTGGTGCCAACGCAAAAGCTCAGCTGGGCAGCAGTGGGAAGAGAACTCCTGCAAATCAGAGCCACGTCCTTTCTATTTATTTTTTTAATAACTCACTCCAATTAACCTATTGATGCCTTGGTATTTCCAATTCCTCAGTAGTTCAGCTTGCCACATATACCTTCATTTTACTATTCTTAGAATTTCACTTGATGAAATAATTGACAATAATTATCAGACAATGGGATGATCATTCTTGTCATAAATGTACCATCTTCATTTTCCAAATAGAACTGTGATTATAATTTCCGGACAGAAACATAAATTATGAATGTAATGTTGAGGTAAATAAACATAAAAATAATTTATTTGGCATATTTTTATAATAATTATATGGCATATTTCTTTTTAGCTGTGTCCTCATGACTTTCCAAAGGCTCCACCTCCTAATACCATCACATTGTAGGGGGACACAAATATTCAATAGATAGTAATGTTAGTTAAAATGCCTTCTTGAAATTCGACTTGACTTCTCTGACTCCTCCTGAGGAGAAAGGACAGGTCTAAGTGTACATGAAACACCATCCAAGAAAACGTGCTATGCTTCTTCTCCCTTTATAAGTGCCTCATATTAAGAGATTGTGTGCTAAGTTAGATTAACCACGTGTGAAGCCAAATTGGAATAGGCTGCTTTGAAATCACTGAAGCCAGTCCATGAGCCAGTCTACATTTGTGTTTGTCTTATGTGATGAATTTCATTGATGTGAATTTATACTAATGGCTAAGTGACAGTTCAAATAAGCATGGTCAGATTAGAATTGAGATGCAAAGTGTAGATTAATGTTTGTCAAATTTGGGGGATCATAGGAACCCCTGTAAAACTTGATAACACAAATTACAGAGTCCTAGGAGTTTTTGATTTAGTTTTTGATCTGGGCTAAGGCCCCAGAATTTGCATTTCTAGTAAGATCTCAAAAGATGTTGATGTCGTTTTCTATGGACCATAGTATGAATAGCACTGGTCTAAATAGCTTACAAAAGTTGCTGTGATACTAGCAGTTTTTGCCTAAGGAGATCAGAGAATACACATCCCTCATTATGGTTTATGCACTATGTCCTAGAGACCCACTTGTCTTCTTTTTCACAATTATCTGTTCTCTGTACTGTTTAGCATTCCTCCTTAGAAAGGATTTTGTCTGAGATTTCATTACTTCAATCTTTAATTACCTCTCAGATATGCTCTGGATTACCACATAGAGGATTTGTGTCCTCATAAGTACACAGAGTACTGAAGAATAATTACTAAAGTGCAGGCTGCTTGTGTTTACTTACACTTAGAAATTCTAGGATTTTCTGTTAAGGAGGCTTGTATTCCAGTGTGATACTTTAGCACAGCACCTGGCCTCATCCCTGGGACACAGTAGGTCCTTAGAAACCATCACTGTCAAATGACAGGTGGAATGACTGAACAGTTTTAGCATCATGATTAAACTGCTTTTAGACCTTTTCCACACTGATGAGGCAGAAAGAAAGGTTTCTCATCCACTAAGACGAATTTTGTGCACTCGCTTGGCTAAATGGTACTATACTATTGCTTTAGTAAAGTTGAATATGGCTTAAGGAGCTCTATCTGGGTGGGGAGTATATTTCTGACATGTACTTAGAAGCAAATTATGTTTGGCAAAGTGGTAAAAATGCTTTTTCCTATTAGCCTAGCTCTGTCAAAGAGTTTGAATTAGGCCATTTTTCAAATTTAAGAATGTATTGTACTCTCATTCTACATTTCTTTTGAACTTTCTACAAATGCTTTATAAGCGTTATCTTGTTTTTCCTTGCCACACCACTCAAAGGTGTGTGACCAAGTAGTGTTATCCTCATTGTACAGGCATGTAGAAGTTAATTGACTTTCTTCGGGTCATAGAGAAGCAGGGAGAGCCAGCAATAAAAGAAACATTAGCCTGCTTCCTTAGAGCATGAGCACAGTGGCTGCCACAGAACTCCTAACCCTGCCCTTTCACCACTTAACAAAGAATATCCTTATCCAGGAGATTACCTGTGTGAAATGAGGCTTCCTGAGAAATGTTTGCATGTATCACTGTAGGCCTAACCTAGGCTCAAATAGAAGCATTCTGCTTGTGATTTCATAAAACATTTAAAAACACATTTTAGAGTTAAAAAGAGATTTAGGTAATCCAAATTACCAGGAAGTTATTGAAAAGTTTCTATGATTTTGGTATAAAATTTTGTGTGTACCCTCTTAGGCCTTAGGCTCACACACAAAACCGCATTTCTTTTATACTGTGCCCCAAATGTTGTTGGGAGGCAGTCTGCTATAGGGCTTTTGTGCTTCTACGTGTCTTGCTACGTATGCCAAAATTCCCAGATCCTGAGCATTCTTTCACCCTGACCACTTATCTAAATTGTTTATGCAGCTGACAATTCTGCAAAGTGAAATAATGCCTCATAGGATTGAATTGCATTGTCCTGCAAAGTATTCAGTCTCTCTTTGGACAAAGAACAGGCCTGTTTACTGCTTGCTATAAAAGTGGCAGTTTTCTTAAGCTTGAAGTTTTCAGCTGCAGTGCAATCCTTTGTTTGCGTAGCCATCTGGGCCCATCATATTGCCTCATGGACTTTGGGGTATGGGGAACCATCAGAGATATGCTGATATGCTTGCTATTGCTTTTGCTGTGCTGAATAAAATCCTTTGTCTCTGATCCAGAAGTCTCACGTCTTCTGTCAAGCAGTCATGGATCTGTGACAAACTAGTTTGTGTGTTCATTCCAGTGGAAATTCTACTGCTTCTAGCTCTCTTCCCCACTGTGAAACATATTTAAGTAAGGCGAAATCCCCATAGCTATACTTAATTTCTTTCCAATAGACCCTTCCAAAACTTTAGGTTATTTTATGGAAGAAGTTTTATTTCAGTCACATCATGATGTTCAATGAATTAAATAATTCTTTAGAAGGATAAAAACTTAAAATGAAATTATCAGAAGTTCAAGAGATTTGGCCCAGGAACCATAAAGACATATTTTCTGCCTCTCATGTCATTATTATTTTGTGTCTTGTAGAAGCAATATTAGGGCTTCTGTGTCTCAGGCAGTGTCACAGATGCAAATTCCACAGTTGATAGCAGCTGAAGATGAACTCAGGTCTGGGCTAAGGTAATATGGGCCAGACTAATAACAGCATTTGCTACAGTAAGACACAATTGTAAGGTATTTCCCTGTAGCTGTTGTCAATGTTGTTGTGAGTTGCCTGAAAACAAGAGCTATGTGGTATTTATCTGTGTCTCTGCACCACCAGCCACAATGCCTTCAACTTAGAGATGTTATTAAGCACCTGTCAAATAAATGAAACCAAAGGCCCTATTGGTGAAGGATATGTGTTATAGTCTGGAATAAATCTGCCTGGGTTCAAATCTTAACTCTGCCACTTAAAACTGCATACTTGGTCAATTTCTTTAATCTCTTGGTGTCCTTATCTGTAAAGATGGCATAATAATATTACCTACCTCACAGAGTTGTGAAACTTAGTACTCAGTAAATAATAGTTGTCAGTTGTTCTTAGCACAAAAACTTTATAACTCCATAGAACTTCAGTTGTAAAATATTCAAGAAAGAAAACTGCTCTTGATGATTTGTTCTCAATTGTTTATAGTAATTGTTGGTCCAAATTTGATTTACTTTGTAAATTACAGCCATATTTTAAATCTTAAATCTCAATTCATTGTAGATTATAAAACTCACTTTGTGCTTAGTTATTTTAAATGTGGATACATACTCTTTTGAGAGCTGGATGAAATTGTAATATTAAGCTAGATTTTCATCTCATAATTATTACTCATCCTTTGGCAACATAAAAGTCTTCCCACTCTTTCATGTAAACATATCCCCCACATTCACCACCTTGCACAAAGCGTAGCTAATTCAGAGTTAAAATCAACACAGGCTGTCAATCCAGTGCGTAACATCTGGTTGTTTCCACATTTACCATTTGTTGTGGTGAAAGGGATATATTTCATGTAGAACACCTGTCATTGGATCCTTTAAATCCCCTACACAGTCCTCCTTCTTGAGGAAAAGGTTCCCAGATTCCTCTTACGGTTACTTAAATTTTGAGGTCCTCCAAAGAAAACTTTACTCCTAGATTGAGACTGTCTTCTTACCATCTTATAGTTGTTTCAATTTACAACACTCTTAAAAAGCATATCTTGCGATGATATCTACAATCAACACAGATAATGTTGTATTACTGAAATTGCTGGAAATCCATTATGCCCTATATATGGAGTAAATGAGCAGCAAATCTACACAGCTGCTGCTAACAACTCTTTTAGACTTCCCTGTAGTTAAGTAATGAATCTTTATCAACTTCCTGAATAATTTACTCCTAAATGCATTAAATTGAATGTAAAAGGAAGTTTTACGAAATGAAGACAAACCAGTTCTGGGAGTTGATGATAATCTTAAAACTTCTATAATGTTCTTCTTTTTTAAAAAAATAAGCATGATACAGTTTTTCTCCTCTGGTCTGAGCGTTAAGTGATGTAAAAGCTTTAGCTTTAAGAAACATTTAAAATAACAACGTATCTATAGTTACTAGTAGAGAGTATAAAATTCAATTGAATATAAATAGGAGAGCAGATGCTTCTGTAATTATAATAAAATAAGTTGGCCACACTAATTTTGCTTAAGTCAATATTTATATTAATCTGGTATTTTTAAAATGTCATCTATTTTAAAAAATACAATAAGGAGGAAACAATTGACTTTATAGGGTTATTAAAAATAATGAAGTAATCGCCTTGAACGAGGGGCTGGCCGTAGGCCAGACTTGTTATCAGAGCTTATCTTTGCAGCTATTCTCAATTTCATGTCTCCATTTTCAACAGCTCTTTGCTGTCTTGGTTCTTAATGATAATCTTTATATTATTCAAAACTCAGAGTTGGAAAGAGCCTTGAAAGTTCTTTAAGAATATTCCCTGGTTAATTGATTAAGAAAATGAGGCCAAAGCAACCCAATTGACATATATATCTTAGATCAATTGACTAGTTAATAGAAAAGAACAAGGTTGAAATTAAAACAATTCCTTAAAAAAAAAAAAATCACAGTTTCATCTAATACACAGGAGCATCGAACAAAATCCTTTCTGGATAATCCTGGCAGAGATTTTGCCTCAGTGTCTAGACCAAATGTTCCCTGATAGACCTAACACACCTGAGACCTATGTTCCCCACATGTCCTCATAAGTTTCCTGTCCTTTCATTCTCCAGGTGATGAATAACTAATAACATACACCATAAGATGAGCAATAAGTAAACATGTCATCCCTCACATAGTCAATATTTATATTTTAATTAGGCTTTCTGTGTACACAGATATTTAGTAAAAAAGGAAAACATCTCCACTGCCATTTCAGGTAATTTGATAAATATACAAAGAGTATTTTGAGGCTAGCTACTCAGTACCTCTCAATTCATGACTATCAGGAAGATAATAACTGAGGCTACTGCAGTAACTAATGAGGTGATGCATTCAGCCTGCTTACAAGAAAAGGTTACAGCTGTGTTCCAGTGAACAAGAATTATTCACACAGCACAGCTAAAACTGTACAGTTTACCATCCTTAATCAATGGTGCCTATGTAGTTTTGTGAAGATTGATTAATTCTCTTTACATAAGATGCAGATTTCTAAGAGTCAAATATTGAATTTTAAAAGATCTGAATCAAAAAAACAACATGTCAGTATAATTAAATCCTACTCATGACTCTGACAGAGAATAGAAATCATCATCTATTGTTGCCTAGTCTCTTGGCTATTTCGATTTTATTTCCAGTCCATCATTTGAATCATCAAAAAGTGATACTGCACAATACCCTCACTTTGTCACTTATCAAATTGTCACTATTGCAATTGTCTGTTTCTTTGATTATACTTTCCCAACAACCGTGAGTTGTTTGAGGACTGGCACAAGGTTGATTAACTATTTATCTCCAGTGCCTACCACAGCACCCAGCACAGAGTAGGAGCTCTTCAAAACTTTTCTGTTTAATAATCCACAATAATTATTTTGGTGAATAAGAAAAAATTATATATTCACACAGTGAAACTTGGAATAATACTTAAAGAAGCCAGCTTTCCTTATTTATTAATGTTGTTCTGATTTTATGTTGGCTTCTAATTCCTTTCTAACATACATTTTAAAAATACTGAGTTTCTACTTAAGTCGGAAATACTCCCATTCCCATTTGACAGAATAATTTAAGTTTAGTGATTCACTTGTTTACACTTACCAAAAATAGACATGCCAATTTATCATATAAAGTGAAAACAATTATTCTGACTTAATAAACAGAATAAAACCTAATTGTGTGTTCTTAAGAAAAACACAGAAGAAAACAATAAACACCAGGTATTACAGTCTTCTATTCCTTTGATCTTTCAAATGAAAGCAATAAAATTCCCTTTCCCCAACCAAAGTCCTTCTGATAACAGAGCAAAAAGGACATGTCGCATACAAACAATATTCAGTGGTGTCTACAGGCAAAATAATTCACCATAGATGTTCTGCTATGAAGAAATATGGGAACAATAAACTGTTTTTTATATAAAAGGCATATACTGAGGACATTATATTCACAGATAAATTTATTTTCTTAAAAAATTAATTGGCAAAATTCTCATACATACACACGCACACTCACACACACGTCAACAAATCAACCCTTTTACCTTTGTTTAGCCGCGTCTCAGCTGGTAACCAAAGGCGAAATTTCAACTTGATATTAGTGAACTGCATTTATTTGTAAGGGGAAAAATAGTGATTTACTTTAATTACCTTGAAACTTTTGTTAAAAGGAAACCAATAGCAATGTGCTTAGCCGAAATTTGCTTGTTTACAAGAAAAATAGAAGGTTTTGAGGGAAGGTCATCAACATTAGTAGGCCATTTAAAATTCCTAATTTGAAATGTTTGAATTAATCAGACAATAAAAATTGATATAGAGTACTAGAGAGAGAAATAGGCTGGGAGTCAAAAAACTTAATTCTAGATACATCTCAGTTACTAATTAAGCATACGGCCTTGAGCAAGTTACTTAATTTAGTTGGTCCCCACCAAGTACTACTAATTCTTTTAAGCAAATATTTCTCAGTCCTGTAAGGATCTTTAATATCGATATGATAACAGGTTGATAGCTGCTTTCACTGGCTTTAGTCCTCTGTCTCTCTGCCTTTCTTTGGACCACAAACTCTGTGCTTCCTCCCAGTCCCGTTGCTGTTTTTCACACCTCTACCAGGACAATTTTCTTCCATACAGCAAACCTCACTCAGCAATTCAAATGCTTCAAGGATATGCCGTTAGCTATGAGATACATGTAGACCTCTCACTGAAGCCAGCAAGCCTCCCATGACCTGGTCTCTGCCCACCCATTTATACTCCAGTCTATCAATCCACATATGCAGCAAGCGATCAGCTCACATTGAATCACTAGAATTATCTGCCACTCCTTTTACACCTCGCCGCTTGCTGTTCTTTCTCCATATAATGCCCCTCTGACATTTATCTTGCTAAATTGTTTTTCATCCTTCAAGACTCAATTTAAAAGCCACTTTGTCTGTGGAGTCTCCCCTGACCCATTCGGAAAAATCTTATTTTAGGTAGATTGGAATCATCTTACATCTCTGTTCTCAAAGTTTTTATTTATTTTTTTTTGTATAAACTATTCCTTTAGATAGTCATTTTGTTTTTATTCTCCATCATTCCACCATTAATAATGTTTAACTGTATGTCTCCCTTTAAAGACTGAGATTTTGGAATGTGAGATTTTTGTCAGTTTTGTTTTCATCTCCTGTTTTCATCTTCTTGAATAATACAGTATATTACTTAATGTAGGCATAAAATATGTATTAGTGCAATCAATAAATGGAACCTCTTGTCCTATTTGATAACATGAGGTGTCACTGAGCACGTGCTGTGGTCTGTGATTGTGTTTCTTGGAGTCTCTGAATAACCTACAATTTTGTACATGGATGTGCCTATCTATATAACCATGAAAATGTCAATAGTTTTATCAGGTTTGCAAACAGATCTACTACCCAAAGATTACATCTAGTTCTTTACATCTAGTTCTAATATTATACGAGTCGAAATTTAAATTTATAAACCAGCCTCAAAGTACAATAATCCAATTACCTCTAACTAGACTCTTTCTACCCCATAATTCAAGAGACCATTAAAGAATCCCTGGCTCTGCCTTCTTCCATCGAATCTTTACCTTGCCAATTTGTTAGTCCAAAGAGGCAAAAGCAGAAGCAATGCTATACTTTGCACTATTGTTTTAGCCTTTGAAGAGTATTATAGTCAGATTTGAGCAGAGAAATAGACCAAGAAATTTCAACATGAGAATCTGAGTAACAGTTTTTCTTATGTTGGTCAGTTTGATTAAAAGTGTTTAACTTTAAAAAAACAAACAACCCCATCAAAAAGTGGGCAAAGGATATGAACAGACATTTTTCAAAAGAAGACATTCATACAGCCAACAGACACATGAAAAAATGCTCATCAACACTGGCCGTCAGAGAAATGCAAATCAAAACCACAATGAGATACCATCTCACACCAGTTAGAATGGCCATCATTAAAAAGTCAGGAAACAACAAGTGTTGGAGAGGATGTGGAGAAATAGGAACACTTTTACACTGTTGGTGGGGTTGTAAACTAGTTCAACCATTATGGAAAACAGTATGGCGATTCCTCAAGGATCTAGATCTAGATGTACCATATGACCCAGCCATCCCACTACTGGGTATATACCCAAAGGATTATAAATCATGTTGCTATAAAGACACATGCACACGTATGTTTATTGCAGCACTATTCACAATAGCAAAGACTTGGAATCAACCCAAATGTCCATCTGTGACAGACTGGATTAAGAAAATGTGGCACATATACACCATGGAATATTATGCAGCCATAAAAAAGGATGAGTTTGTGTCCTTTGTAGGGACATGGATGCAGCTGGAAACCATCATTCTTAGCAAACTATCACAAGAACAGAAAATCAAACACTGCATGTTCTCACTCATAGGTGGGAACTGAACAATGACATCACTTGGACTCGGGAAGGGGAACATCACACATTGGGGCTTATCATGGAGGGGGGGGGAGGAATTGCATTGGGAGTTATACCTGATATAAATGACGAATTGATGGGTGCTGACGAGTTGATGGGTGCAGCACACCAACATGGCACAAGTATACATATGTAACAAACCTGCACGTTATGCACATGTACCCTAGAACTTAAAGTATAATAATAATAAAAAAAAAGTTTCTAACTTTGTATCCATAATTTCCTACTTGTCATCAGACAATTCATAGAATTCAACAGAATATTCTTAATTGACTTTCAGCATTTAAGAAACAAATTTTCACTTTATGATTAAATTAAGAATCAAACTAGTATTCTACTTGGAAAATTGCTAGTTTTTGTTTGCTAAAAGAAAAATTTCATTCACTGATTCTGAATTGAATATTTTTCATCATCATCTTTTCTTAAAATGGAAGTTTTATGAACAAATGCATAAATATATGCTTTACAAAATGCATGCTTTAAAAAGTATTTTCTAGATGCAACTAAAAACTTTATTTTATAGCTCATTTTTTCTAATAAGATCAAATAAGTTATAACTTATTACATGTTCTTGTCATGATCCTGTTTACTTAAATTTCTTTAGTCTTGTGGCAGTATTATTATATACATTGACTTAATTGTAGAATGTGAACAGAAATATACTTATCATAATTTTTGTGTGGAAACAAAATTTATCATATAATAGTAGCCAGATAAATATTCTGTAAAAGTGGCTTGAAATATAATTTGTTGGAAACATAAACATGAACTGTGTTATATTGGAAATTATAATGTTTTCATTAATGTCCTTATATTAAGTATCAATAACCAATGCAGCCTAAAAAAATGGCTCTAAGACATTGTAAATAAAAAAATCAAATTTACTGTTACATAATGTTTTAAAAAGGCAGATCAAGTTCATACCCTCTGTGCTAAATATTAAGCCTCCTATTTTGTGAATTGCTCCCAGAGACACAGCTATGCCCTTAATTAGTATAAAGGCTCAGTGTATATATATTCTTGGCTTAGGTAAGAGATAAAATAGAAAACAACTTTGGAATATTATACTTTTCTACTCCATTCATAATTATTTCTTAAACTAAAAATATTGATCAATACTGTTTACAAATTTTGTGTGTAAGGTTTTTTTTAATTTTGAAGTCATCTCATACAAAAGTTACCTTGTTCAACAGATAACAGTGGCTACTGGGGTTAAAGAACCTAATTCAAGCATTTGGATTGAGGCTCAGGGCCATTTCTCTCTCACTGATACTCCTTTAAAAAGCACTGTTATGGATCATTGATAACTTCTGGCTGGTACCAAATTGTTCAAATAGAAACATAAATAACAGTCTTTAAGTGAATTCAAAGTTTCAGGTACAGCTGAAAATATACCTTCAAAAATTGAACTCTATTTAAGTTAATTCTGATTTTTCTATTTACTGCAAGAATAATCTTTATTCTCTTCTACAATCATTTCAGATGTTGAGAAATAAAAGAAACTAATGATCTCTGGATGATATCCCAAAAAATTGGTTGTAGAATTTTTGCTAAAAAATGTTAAAGATTATTCTCTATTACATGAAGGCATTGCTATCTTTCTATATTATCTACTCGAGAGTCTTTCCTGATGAATGAGAGAAAAGAGAATACATGAAATCAAAATTACATCTATTTTCTCAAAGTCTCTATAGGCTCTCTGATAAATCTATGATGTACTTTCTGATTGTTTTAATTATTCATCTATTCTACAAATATTTAGTCAGGCTCAGCTCAGCCCTTGACAGCCAGCTTACTGGTCTCCCCTTGCCAACATATAATAAACACTGAATATTTACTATATGCCAGATTCTATTATAGGCACTAGGATATGAAAATGAATAAAACATTAAAAATCTCTTGCCTTCATAGAGCTTACATTTTAGTAGAAAAGATTGTCAACAATCATAAATTTTAAAATACCATATATAAATATATGTACATACTATCACTATATATGGTGTATATATTTGTATGTGTGTAAGTTTAATAAATGCTATGGGGAAAATAGATATAAAGCAGGGAAAAGTGAAGGTTGTAGGAAACAGGATTGTAATATTTTAAATAAAGTAGTCTAGTAATGCCTTTTTGGTGACATTTGAGGAAAGATCCTAAGGGAATGACGGTAAGCTACACAGATAGTTGTGGGAAGAGAATTCTAGGGAGATAAACCAGTGAGTGTAAAGACCCTGATAAAAGAGCTATGTGGAGTGTTCATGTTCCAAAGAACATCTGAGAGGCAGTTGTGTTTGAGCAGAGTGAGCCAGGGTCAGAGTCTTAGGAGCAGAAGTTGAGGAAATATTGGTCAGGGGCATGCTGTGCTAGGCCTTCTAGGCCACTGTAAGAACTACTGCTTTTTTATTTTTAGTTTTTCAGTAAGATGAGAAGCCGTTAGAGACTTTTTGGTTGAAGAGTAACATGCTCTAATTCCTGCTTTAAAAGGTTCGCTCTGGCTTCTGTGTTGGGAATTAGGAGTAGAAGGGGATCAGGGCAGGCAAATATGGACCAGTTAGTAAGCTATTGCAATAACACAGGCAGAAGGCATGGATGGCCTGGGCCAGTGTAACAGGAGAAGGAGGTGGTTGAAACAAGGTCAGATTCTGAATCTATTTTGAAGGGATCCTACAGAATTTTCTGATGGCTTGAGTGTGGAGTATAAGACAAAAATAAACCTTATCTTTTTGCTAAACTATAAAAACATAGTTTTAGAAAATCTTCTGTAAATAAAGTTCTGGACATATATAGCAGTTTACTTATAAGACTGTAGTATAAAAAGTCTTCATATGAAAATATTAATATGACTGTCAGAATGAGAAATACACCTGATAAAATAATCAAGAAAAAGTATTTTTTAAATAAAATAAATATTATTCATACACACACACACACACACACACACACACACACATACACACATCCAGTTTTCTGTGATGGAACAAAAATATCAATTGGGAGGGATAAATTTTTAATTTTAATTTTAATGTTTTGATTATAGTACAGAGATATAATAATATATTATCCTGAATCCTAGTAAATTTATAATTCTAGTAATTTCTTATATTCTACTTTTTATATTCAAATATATTTTGAATTGTTAAATTGGGAAGACCAAGTAGCCTAACTCAGGGTTTAAAATCAAGAGTCATATACCACTAATGTATGTTAAGGACCATTATGTCTGCTGTGGTTGTAAAGCATACATAGTATCTATTATAATTCAAAATCCCACACTCTCACTACATTATTCCCAGGAAAAGCTACATTTAATTTTCAAAACTATTTGGAGTTTTGGTTAATCATAATTTAAATAAAGAGCTATTTTGCTTTTTAAAAGACTGAATCAAATAATTGGAGATAAATATGTTTGTGTGTGTGTGTGTGTGTGTGTGTGTGTGTGTATTTAAGTTTTTAGTGCAATTCAGCACAAAATTTAGTTCCTGAATTTTGACAGCTAAAAAGAAAAGGAAAGCACCATTAGTTATGTCAGTGTCCTTAGCTAATGAAATAAGATATAAATCAAAACTATTTAGAGTCCATAAGTATTTTGCTAGGTCCGAACTGAAGAAGTTATTGTATCAACTTTTAAATAACCAAATAGTGTTTTTAAAGGGGTTTCGTAGAAAAATTGAATTCAATTAATTTGACAAACTTTTCTTGATATCCATTTTTATACTAGGATAGGGGGTGAGATACAGAAAAAATATATACAAGATCTTGCTATAAAAACCAACAGTTTAGTACTGTAAGCTGTTAAAGGGGGAGGAAGGAAGATTCAGAAAGAGATAAGAATGTTTTGCACGTGGTAACTGAAGCAAGTGCTAGGTAAGTAGGTTAGACGTTTTTACAAAAATGACAATTACTTCTGAAAAGTCTTAAGTTAATCAGAAGCTTATTTGAAATTGAATTTTTAAAATAATTTCATTCTGGCAATGTATGAAGGATAGTTTGGATAAATGCTGAAATTGAAATCAGGAAAGCCAGTTAGATATCTATTCCAAATATTATATATCCAAAAATCTATATTCAAATTGGCCAAAATTACTCAAAATATGGATCCCCAGATGCCTGCATCACAAACATCTGTTGCTAAGAATTCAGAGAGAAGTCTGGCTCCTTGACAGAAACATATGTGCAATTTTTTTAGGCTTGACTATAAGCAATAAAAAAGTCTTTACCTAACAAGTTTCACAGGGAAATAGTGTTCTTCCCCACCAGATATGGTGCACAGCCAATGCATTGTAGGCTGTGACGGGAGTTGCTGTCAAAGGTTCAGGCTCCCCGGACAACCACGCCGTTAAACATAGTTGTGTTCTTGGCCTAGGTGCCACCATTTGGAGTGCACTGGGAGTCTTCAGCAGAGGCCATCCTCTTCAGCAGAGGCCACTCTGACTTAATACTCAGCACTCTGCCACCCCTAGTTGTTTCCTCCTACCACCTAGTCCCTGGGTCCATAAAACTGTGGAAGCCTTTTATTCTGAATGTCCACGTCTGTGCTGATCTACCTGACCCTCCACTGGTGCCCTTTCGTGGAGGGAAAATGGAACACAAAGGAGTCTAGTCTCAGGGGAGTCTGCTGAGTCAGGCTCAGCTCAGCCCTCGACAGCCAGCTTACTGGTCTCCCCTCAACATACTGCTTCAGGATTTATAGCAACTGGCCCAGGAATCTGCATATTTAATTAGTTTTCCAGGTAACTATTCTACATACTTGAGTAAAACTGCTGATCAAATCAGTAGATGAAAGGAGTCTGAACTCAGCCATTGGTTGTGAATGAGGAGAAAGAATAAAAGAGATATTCAGGGTCAGTGGGAATTAAAATGTTACCAACATTGTGGAAGTGGGAAAAATGAGTGAAAAACAAACTTACATCAGCCAAAAAGAGACAGAGAGGAGAAACAGCAGTGAAGACACACTGCATTTTGAGATACGTTCAGGAATATATTTTCATCAAGCAGTTAGATAAGTGGATACATAAACTTATATCTTAGGAAAAGTCTGAGATGTGAGATAATAATTTGGAAATCAGCAATACATATACAGAGAAGAGGGGAAGTTAAAAACACAACAATAATGAGAAAACCAAGAATATAATATGGAGTGAAAAAAGACAAAGGTACCTGATGAAACCCTGGTGTTTTGGTTCATTCTCATGCCCAAGACTGGGTAATTTATAAAGGAAAAAGGTTTAGTTTACTCACAGTTCATATGGCATGGGAGGCCTCAGAAAACTTATAGTTATGGCAGAAGGAGAAGCAGACACGTCCTCCTTCTCATGGCAGCAGCAGGAATTGCAGAGTGAAGGATGTGGGAAAGCCTCTTATAAAACCATCAGATCTTATGAGAAGTCACTCATTATCATGAGAACAGCATAGAGGTAACCACCCCCATAATTCAATTACCTCCCCCTGAGCCCCCCCAAAACACATGGGGATTATGGGAACTATATTTCAAGATGAGATCTGGGTGGGGACACAGCAAAACCTTATCACCTGGAGAGCCATTTGATAAATGGGCAGAAGAGTCCAGTGGCAGCTGAGAAGCATGGCCACCCTTGCAAGCTTTTCTCTTGTGGCCTCTTGACAAATATAGCTTCATAATGTGAAACTGTAATTATGTAAAGGCATTTATTTAGATAACTCAAGTAAGGTTTCTCAGCTACATAGCATTTTGGAGATCTGATTTCCAAAAGGAATAAATGAATAATGATTCCTTTGGGTTTCCTCCGTTGGACTGCTGAGTATTTCAACTGAACTTTTCATAGGCGATAACTGCACAGTAGATAACTCAAAATTAAGGTAGTAGTTGACAATGGGGATTTGAATTTCTATGACTCTACTCACTGGAGTGATGACATAAGTATCTCTATCCTTAAATCAACATTTGTCATGATCTTTTATGGTTTCAACTGAGATAAATAATTGATAAGTAAACTAAATATTTGCTTGGGAAATATTTAAATTTAATGAACTTCTTAGTAACATCCCCTGGTGTCTGTTTAATATGTCCTCTTGGAGACTATTCTTTTTATTCCTTTCTCCTTTACAATCTTTCAATAAATTGCATCAGCGATTTTTATTTCCATGTCGAAATAATTGTTGTACTCTAAGCACCCTGAAATACATTCCAAATAAACACTAAAAGGTTATAAAATTTATAGGGCAGAATGGGCCAGGAGTAGTTTATACTATTAAATTTATTTTAAAAAATTATTAATAATATTGATAGGATGTCCAAATGCCCCAGTTTGCCAGGGACTAAGAGGGTTTCCAGGGTGGGTGACTTTCAGTTTTAAAAGTGGAAAAGTTCCTCGCAAACAGGACAAGCTGGCCACCCCAATAAAATATCCAGATTTGGAAATTTGATTTGCACTGTCACACACTTACATACACACACACACACACACACACACACACAGAGAGAGAGAGAGAGAGAGAAACACACACAGCAAAAGTGAGAGAGCAAGAGAGAGAGAGAGATTGCTGTTTGTCTCACAAAGCGTATACTCGCCTTGAAAAAATAATGGAGATTTAGTTTGACATACAGCAACAAACTAAAAACACTTTTCAGCCTGCTTTGCTGCTATGTGTGGCTATGTAAATATATTCCGGCTAATGAAATGTGAGTAATAATGATTTGTGAAACTTTTACATTACGTTTTTTAAAAAGAATGTGCTACCTTCCATTATCTTTACTCTCCATTTCACTAGCTGAGAATTGATGACATCTGGGGTAGTCATCTTGACTCCAAAGATGGGAAGTCATGTTTTGAGAACAGAAGGGCTTTCCCAGCAGCATTGGGTGTCTTATATTTAAATAGTTATTATATAAATGAAAAATGCATGCATATTTTATTTTGAGGTCTCTATTTTGTAGCAACTTTTCCTGTACCCTAAAACAGATCGTCTTTTGTTGTTAAGATCCTTGGCTTCTGATTTTTTTGATTCATTTCTTTTTCTCTTTTTCTCTTTAGGTCTGTAAGGGTGGACGTTCTTTTCTTCCTCTTCTTTGTTAGTGACCACTTTTATTACATTCTATGATATATATCACTCTTGGACATATTAGTTGGACGAGATAAAGAAATTTAGAAAATCTTTTTGTTTCCTTTTAACAAAGCATATCTTGTAAAGTTGTTGTCTTGCTTAGTACTGAAATATTCTATGTTTGATGTGAGCATATCCTTGCATTTCTTCTGTATTATAATGCCTTGGAATGCACTTGCTTCATGCTGGGTAGATAAAGTGGGGAACATGAATTGGGTAAATATTTATAAGAGAACAATAAAGACAATTAAGACATCCTTGGCAGAAAAATATAAAGAATGATGTGATAGGTGCATTTTTGTTAAGCAAAAAATGAAAAGCAACAAAATAAATCTGAAAGACAGGATTTGCAAATTGACCCACACAGACGTCTTCCCTCAAATTTGCATCTGACCAGGGCAATGAGCTTTCTTACTTGAGAATGTCACCTTCTCCAGCGTCAAGAAGAAAGGCCTTGAGGACCTAAACTCCCGAGCCAGTGCACGTGGGTGGTGCCCTTGGAAAAAGTGTTTTGTAACTCATAATACCCAGGCTGAGACCTGATCCAGATCTCAGATGCCTCCTTTGCCCAAAACATAATGTGGATACCCAGCAACAATTGGGTGAACAAAATGGGTTCGTTCAAAGCTCATTCTGTTACTGTCACTATTTCCTGCGTTCAACAAGAATCAGGTCAAGAGTTTTGGAATATCTTTCTGGTTGAAGAATGAAGAAGGATATTATAAGGCTAAACCATTTAAAACTAATAAATCAAATTCTTTCTACTATAAAGTCAGATGTAACCTTTCTAAATTGTTCTGTGACTGAGATTAATTTCTATTTTGAGGTTCATTTCCACTTATGCAGAAAATGTGGTCTTGTCACTTAATCAATTAGATAATTTTCCTCAGTCTTACCATCTTTGATGTAATTCCATTTTGTGATTCTTTCTTCCTTCTTTTTTTTTCAGTGGCATCTGGGTTCAGTAGAGATATATGTTCTGTCACTGTGTGGGGTAGATAATCTTTATCAGTATCAATACATACTATTTCCTTCTGTGCTGTAGCTCATCCATTTTTGCCCTAAGGTGCTTACATCTCTGCATTGACATCAGGTTCCTTGCAATCCAATCAAGACCGAGAGTAGGCATCTGAGCAGCATCCTGTAGTGTAGAGTCCTCTTGCTCCAGCAGTGACAATAAAGATGACCTCTTGACTTTCCTTCTTTGGCTCATTTCTAAGATTAGCTCAAATGTTTGTTTAATCTTCTCATCACTAGCCCTAAGATCCCTTGGATCTGTGAGGCCATCCCCTGAACACTTCACATGGAGCTTCTTCTGGTCTACCTACTGCCGTCACCCAAACACACACATGACAGTACAATCCTCTATATTCTGGGTATACCAAAACTATCCCATAATCAAACATAACTAATACCTTCTATATAAAATACTATTTCACCATGTCCCAAATTAGATAATTTTATTATTTCACTTTATGAAGGCAAGGGGATTGGAATCTGGTTAGCACATTATTCTTTCTATCCTACTCTTTGTGTCAGGACCTAGCTCTTGGATGTTGAAATTCCAGAGTTAACCCTTTTTTCCCCATCGTATTTGTGAGTGACTTCTCTTCTCATTGGGCAAAAAGACTGAGTGTCAATTTGAATGCTAAAGTGACCAATTATGCTAAGAATTTGCAATCTCAGAAAACTACATTACAATTTCATATGTCATCCTACCACATGCATTTTCTATTTCCTATCAGTACATTCTAATAAATAGGCCTCTGTGCACAAGCCCAGTTCTCAAGAATATTACTGTGCTCATCTTTGTGCATAATAATCAGGTGAGTCATCAAGATCCTCCCTTCACCTAGATCCAACCAGGGCAATTGTCACAGATAAGTATGTAGAATAGGTTTTGTTTTTTTTTATTTATAATTCTTTCCCAGCCTATAATTTTCCTCCCCAATGAGAAATTAAATTTACATTTGTACTTCATAAATACAAAGTTGAAATTCAACCAGGAGCTCATGCCTGTAATCCTAGAACTTTTGGAAGGTCAAGGTGAGAGGATCAGTTGAGGTCTGGAATTTGAGACCAGCCTTGGCATCATAGCAACACCTTGTCTCTACTAAAAATAAAAAAAAGAATACTAGTAACGATGACGATAGTGTGCACCTGTAGTCCCAGCTACTCGTGAGGCAGAGGATCACTTGAGCACAGGAGGTAGAGACTACAGTGAACATTGTTCACGCCACTGCAGTCCAGCCTGAACAACAAAACCAGCCCGTCTCAAAACAAAGAAAAAAAATTTTGAAATTCATGTTGTTTCTGTTCAGTAAATAATGAAATCTAAATATAGACATGCTCCCTATTCCAAGCAGAATATTCATTTTTCTTTCCTGTAAAAGAACATTCTTATGCTGCTAGAGGTAAGGAGATGTATAGAATCTAACAGATGGTATCTTAGTGACCATTGACTCTAGTGGGCCCATTTTATTTGTGGAGATATTTTAGGCATAGCCCTTGGCTTTGGGGGAGGACATTGTTAATGATTTATATATAGTATTCCCCAACACACACACTTGAAAAGGGCAGTACTGCCTTACTCAGGTCTTTTTATTGGGATTCTGCATAAGATTTTGATTGGAATTTTTTTCTATCTTAGATATAGTTTACACAACTATAGTACTTTGCCATTGAAAAAATTGAGTTTTTTTCTGCCAAAGTTACAATCAGGTTACTTGACTTAAATGTAAATTTTGAGATTTAAATAGAGCCTGTTAGGGAAAACTAAAAAACCAGTAAACTGTTAAAGTTATATTAATGAATTACATTAATTTTGAGTAGTAATTAAATGGTTTTAATTAGAGGTAAAAGTAACATTAAAAAATATATGACTTCAAATCATTTCTCTTTTCAGTGCTCTTGGCAAGAAAGTAATATTTATCGACAATGCCAGAATTGGAAGTACTAATTGGTCTTAACTTTAATTTACTTGAATCTAGTTAAACCATAATTAAATTGAAAATCAATAGTTAAAATAATCAGGAAATCTTGCTAATTTAGGAGTGAAGCTAATTTTATTCTCTATCATTTTGTATAACTAATTTATGAAACTAACTGCATATAAAATGTAGCCTACAAGACTTTATTTTTATTTTGAACAAAATCTACACAATAGTAGACATAGTGTAATTATTTTAGCTGTGTGAATGTATTTAACTATTGCATGCAAACTACTTAATAATTTTGGAATTATATGTAAAGTTATTCATTCCATAGTAAGGATCAAAAATATCTGGGCAAGGATATTCCTGTATCAAAAGAGGGTCTTTAAAGAAAACCTCATAAAAATACTACAATATTGCATGCCTTCATTTCAAATAAACTGAATACACTGATATAGTAAATAAGATCATTTTCCATAAATCAATTGAGGTGGAGAGCAGAAAGTTTCAGAATTTTTTGAGCAAAGAAAGCAATTTCAATATAAAACTACTTTAGAAACTTAATTTAAGAATTTAGTTTAATGCTGTACTGTAGATGCAATTCCAAAGAACAGTAACTGCCAGGTTTGGCTGTGTAAGAGGTAAGGTGTTTTCTACTTTCTTGTTTTGATGTATATTGATTTTAACAACACTTTTAATACCTTAATAATTTTTAAGTTATATGCATCTATAATTACAGCTCTTCTCTGAATGAGACTTGCTCAAGTTAAAGCTTCCCTGAATTCTTTCTTGAACACCAGTGGTAGTCACCATTATTCCATGCACACGTCTGTTGCAATCTACAGAAATAGTGTTCCAGTTGCAATTCATATTCCATATATGTCTCTGTAGATATCTCAGTTAAGACTCACCAGTCACGATTCCCATCTTATATTGCATGACCCTTAATTTTTGTAGCTGCTGTGGGTAATTTTTCACTAAGATTTCTCATGTGCTTTTCCTTTTCCTGACAGCTCCAGGTAGATTTCAAGTCTAAATATTTATATGTTCCAAATTATAGACTTTCAAAATTTAACACGCATATTAAGGGACTCTTTAAAATGTGGGGTCTGATTCAGTAGGTTTGGTGTGGAGCTTGAGATGCTGCATTTGTAATCAGTTATAAGTGATGTAGATGCTGCTGGTCTATTGATCATACTTTGAGTTCAAGGTTGTAGGCTTGTAGGCATCCCTTGACTTCTGCTTAGTAAATGTCCTGAAATAAAATATTTGAATTTTTTTGAACAAGCATTCCTGTTGATTCTGATACTGCTGTTAGGCTGGACAAATTTTGTGAAACACTATGCTATATTATCGGCCAGTTGCTTAAAGATTCCAGTTTCTCAGTTTTTATCCATGGTTCCACTTGACCTGATTACCATGTTATTAATGTAAAAGAATTAGGAAAATAAACAACTTCAAGACCATCCTGGCTAACACGGTAAAACCCCGTCTCTACTAAAAAAAATACAAAAAACTAGCCGGGCGAGGTGGCGGGCGCCTGTAGTCCCAGCTACTCGGGAGGCTGAGGCAGGAGAATGGCGTAAACCCGGGAGGGGGAGCTTGCAGTGAGCTGCACTCCAGCCCAGGCAGCAGAGTGAGACTCTGTCTCAAAAAAAAAAAAAAAAAAAAGACATAAACAACTTCAATCAGAAGTTTTTCAGAGAAATATTTTGATTGGTAACAGTTAATCCTAATCTTAATATTTTAGGTTTTTGAGGGCCATATGATTTCTGTTGCAACTATTCAAACTCTACCACTGTAGTTTGAACACAGTCATACATCATATGCAAACAAATGGACGTGCCTGTATTCCAATAAAACCTTATTTCCAAAACAGGAGGCAGACAGATTTGGCCTGATGACTGTAGTTTGCTCCCCTCCCCAACTCATTGTGTATGCCAATCACACACAGCATATGCATACTTTATTCAAAATGCGTTTCACTATAAAACCTAGTTTATGGCTCAACTCCTATGTTAGAGTTTAAAAAATAACTATTATAACTGTAATTATGTTAATTATAAGCACAGGTTTACATTTTAGCATATAGGATCTCATCCAAAATTGACTTCAACCTTGTAAGATCACCACTATTAGATAAAGGGGGAAATAGAGACCCAGATAGGCATTATCACATCTTCAGAGAACTGAAGAGCCAGGTCCTGAGAAAGCCTTATGGCTCCAAATCTGTTGTTTCTAAGCATTTGATTTTATTGAGGTCATAACAGAATGAATGTAACTCTGTGAGTTAGAGAAGACTTATTGACTTCATGAACTAATAAAAACCTTTAACTCTTATATTGTCTTACAAATTAGATGTATCATACAGTTACCATTTTGCATTTCATGAGAATTGAGTTTTCTGGCATCAGGTAAAAATTTGTTGCCCAAGTTTTACACTGTTAGTTTTGGAGAGAATTTTATTTTATTTATTGTACTTACATGCATTAAATATTTACTGATTTAATGAAACCTAGATGGAGTAGAACAGAAACACATGTATTTTTGCATTCTCAAGGAAAATTTCACAATAGGAAAAGTACAATGACCCGAGGGGCTTTGGAGATCAAAAATCCTTCTTGAATATTTTTAATTTATTTTATGTGAGTAGTATGAAAAAAAAAATTTCTTTACTATCTTCCTTACAACAAGTCTTCAGCAAAGTATATAGTTCTCTCTAATGCATTATTGTAAGTGGATTGTGTTAGGAAACCTGAAGAAAATAGGAGTTATATGTTTGAGTTGAGAAGCAAAAAGAGACTGCTTATATTGAGGAATGATAGATGGCTGACATCAAGGTCCTAATTCCAGTTCCCAAGAAAGGACTGGTAAAGCTTGCTTTTCTCACCCTTCCTGCACCACTGTGGCTACAATGTGCACGTCATATTTGACAAATGCTACTTCTCCCACTCTGTGTCGATATGGGGGCAGCATTGATCTCAGAAAAATCAGAAAGTAGAGACCTGAATATTTAAAATAGGTGTTCCTATTTCTCTTTTCCTTACAACATTACAAGTAATAAAATACTTGAGCTGGGATTCAAATTTAAGCATGCATGGCCTCCACCCAAAAATAATAACTCCTATTTTGTCTCCTATTAAAATACTTAAATTGAAACATAAAAACCAATAAAACATGCAAAAGCTGATACATTTTAGATATGTATGCACACGAGAAATGAGTAGGAGGTTTGTTCTTCCAAATTTGAAAAATTATTTTAGGGTCATTAGTTTTGATTGAATGTATTCTTTGCAAGAAAACTGAATACTTTGTGGTCAATTATTATAGAAAAAAGTATTACTGGAAGCTGTTGAAAGGTAATCACAGAAAGGAGAATTAATTTATTTGCCTAGAGAGTAATTACATGAATAAAATCTCCTTTTAATTTTAACGAAGTTATGATTTTAAACATTTACTATAAAATTAATAACAGGGGTTCAGACCCACTGATCTGTGATTTATTTGAAGGTTTCATTATTTATTTCTTATGTCGTTTACTCAAAGCACTTGAGTGATTTTATTTTCACTAAAATGCGAGTATTCTAAGTAACAAGATCTTGCTATATGTTGCTTAAAAAGCAATAATAAAACATGCTCCTAAAATTTATTTTAAAGTTATTTTCTGAATTCTAGCAAGAAAATCATTTAAAATTTAAGATTATTTATAGAGAAATATAATAAAAAATTAAACATGTAAAACTATAGAATATGCATATATAAACAAGAGTATTTCCTGAATGAAGCTAATATGAATAAATTCATCCCAATTTAGTCTTGCAGGCTAAAAAATTATGAATAACAGAGACTTCTAATAAAAAGTAGAAAAATGGTTATTTGTTTCAACTTTTTTCATTTAAATTATTTTTACTTTTGCTGTTCCTCTTCCTTTTCACTCTATCTGCTATCATCACAAGTGGGAAATTTTCCTCAGCTTTCCTTAAAATTCAACCTAGGAGTTCAACATGGATGGCAATAGGCACTAAGGTTTCTGCTAATGCATTGACTGTGTCTTAGAGCATTTAACTAGATTATTTGAAGGACATGGAAGTTTGTTTCCAAGTATGATAAATCTGTAACTTTATTAAGGTGAAAGAGAACAAAGCTAATAGACTATAGTATTTCTGGGTACATTGGCACATCTATAGTGCATAAAGAAAGAGGAGTAATGCCCACTGGAAGAAAAAGATATTTATATTTGGTGGAATTTGAGAAAGCGCTGAAGTGAGATATAGAAGGGTCCTTGAGAATTTAATTCAACCCCCTTTCATCTCATGAGTGAGAAAATTATCGCTCAGAGAATTCAAACCTGCTCAAGGTCACACTGCCAGTTCTCTTTCACTTTTCGGCAGTGAGAATGGCAATTGTCCGAAAAGAAAGTATTTATTTAATAATAATGATAATGGCCGGGCATGGTGGCTCGCACCTGTAATCCCAGCACTTTGGGAGGCCGAGACGGGTGGATCACGAGGTCAGGAGATAAGACCATCCTGACTAACACGGTGAAACCCTGTGTCTACTAAAAATACAAAAAATTAGCTGGGCGAGGTGGCGGGCGCCTGTAGTCCCAACTACTGGGGAGGCTGAGGCAGGAGAATGGCGTGAACCCAGGAGGTGGAGCTTGCAGTGAGCCCAGATCGATCATGCCACTGCACTCCAGCCTGGGCGACAGAGCGAGACTCAGTCTCAAAAAAAATAAATAAATAAAATAAAATAAAATAATAATAATTAATAATAATGATAAGACATTCAAAGATATGAGGAGTTGGAAACTTCTGAACAGCAGCGTGGCTGTGAGATTACCCTTTCTGTCTAGTATACAGAAGTGAGAAAATGTCTTCCACGTGTTGCTTTTTACAAGAAATAGAGAAACATTTCAAACTAGTTACTAGCTTTCTTTTTAATAGAAACTCCTACAAACAGCTAGGAAACAAAGATAACTAGTTTACACTCCATTGGAAATTGATGACTTTGGTACACAAGCTAATTAGATTGTTTTCCAGTTAGTTGCTTTTACAAACAATTTAGGAGATAGTGTTTCAATGATACTTTAAACCGTTTGTCCTCGTTTATAGATTTTTAAATTTCATACATCATTATGCCCTTATGCACTATTATTAGCAAACCAAATTTTAGTCTGATTCCACATTTAAACCTTTGTGTTTTTCAAGTACATTGTGTTTTTCAAGTACATATACATATGTCTCTCTATATATACATATGTGTGTATGTGTATGCATTTACATAAAAAAAGTTTATAAAAGTGACATACACCTGATAAAATATCAAGTACTAAATACCTTCTTAGCATTAAATTCCACTCACCATATTTTATTTTATCTATTTATTTTTATTTTTTTTCTTCTAAGTGTTTATTAACTCATTTAATCTTCCTAACAACCCTGTGAGGTAAGTACATACATAGTGTGTTAATTAAGATTCCCATGTCTTAGTGAAGCAGCTGAGGAGCACGGAAATAGCAACTTGCTCAAGATTATAGTAGGAAGTGGTGGGAATGAGGTTTGAACCCAGAAATCTGACTTTGGTCTACATTCTTTTTTTTTTTTTT
>NW_012116788.1:839639-854976 GCF_000951035.1 Colobus angolensis palliatus | reverse complement strand
TGATTCTCTTTGAAGCAATTGTGAATGGAAGTTCATTCCTGATTTGGCTCTCTGCTTGTCTGTTACTGGTGTATAAGAATGCTTGCGATTTTTGCAGATTTACTCACTGTATTTTAAACTATTTTAGCTGTTGCTTTTAGTATTACCTCCAAATATTTATTGTTTACTAATTTTAGCTATTTCTTACGTATTTGTTTATATTATGAAAAATAAGAAACAACTGTTTATCTCTCTTCTATACTCCTATTTTAATTGTATCTTTATTTTGGTTTAGTGCATTCTTATTATTATGATATGTACAATTAATCACTGGAACATCCCCAAAAATGATAATTTCTTTCTTTTTTTCCTTCTTTTTCTTTTCCTTTCTTCTTTTCTTCCTTCCTTCCTGTCTCTTTTTTACCCTTAGATTCTAATTGTCTTTTCACAATGTCTTCTAATACTGAACACTTGCTGAGTGCTTATTGTCTACCAGGTACTATTTTCAGTGTTTCACATGTATTGATTCATTTTATTCTCATAATAATCTTTTAACGTGGATATTATAATTATCATCACCATTTTATAGTGGGGAAGACTGAAGACCAGAGAATGAGACAATGGTAGAAGTCACATAACCAGGATGGGATAGAGCTAGAATATGTATACAAGCAGTATGATTTCAGAGTCATAATGCTAAATACAATGTTACTTTCTTGCTGTTCTTAGTTTTTCAAAAGCTCAATCATATGAGAAACTCTTATCATTTCTTCCCACAAGGAAAACTTTGCCTCCTAGCTTCTATGTTTTCCATTTTATTATATTGTTTTTATTTTAGCCAGCATTAGAAAAAGAGAAAAAAGAGAAATGAAAAAGACAATTAGACTACACCTCCAGGCAGCTTTGGCAAATGAGAAATGTCATTGTGTGGTCCTACTACTGCTCCAGAAATATCATCTGATCAGGGTTTGAGTGACATCTGAGGAGCAGAAGGAAGTCTATTTTGGGTTAAAAGAGAAACCTCAGATAACTGCCTCAAAAGGGCCTTTCTTCATTGATTCAGTTCCCACAATTTTTATAGTCAACACTGGAAGATTCTCTTAGTTCCTGGGCTTTGTTAACAATAGAGGTCTCAATTTCACTTTAGCTGATTTTTTCTTAAGCAATTATTTTTTATTATTTTAGAGTTTCAATTTCCTATGCATTTTCTGGTCCCCGGTTGTGACACAGCTGCCCATCTGGTTAATTATTTTCATGTGGTCTTCATTTCAAACCTGTCCTCTTTTCTCTCTTCCCCTCCCTGCAGAGTCTCAGCATTCCTTGCCCTCAGGAATGGGCAAGGAGGGCCACCTGCTGTTGCACATCCCCTAACCGGAGGACTTTCCATTCTCACTTGTCTTCAGGTGGTCCTCCTAAGGAATTTGCAAGGATGACTCAGGTAGTGACTATTCTGTTCTCAACTGCTGGTGCTTTTATTTGAGAAAACTTTAAAAGAAAATTGCTTAGATTAAAGCTTTGTCTTAAAAATAAATGACAGATTTGACTTAATGATGTAGGAAGCTAGGGAGGCCTATTTTCTCTAATTTAAATTAATTCACTTCTGTCTGCACTAATAACTTATGGATGAATTGAACCTCTGGGTAAAATTGTAGTGGCTATTACAGTACAAAATGTAATCTCACTAGGCCTTACATATTCAACATTATTTCATATTAAAACTTGATAAAAATTCATCTCTCCTTTTTTTCTTTGCCATACAACAGATAATCCTTTCTTTGGTTCCCACTTACTCAAATTCTAGGTGTTCTTGATTGCAGACTCTTGGAACCTATTAAAGTGCATTGTCCTCTCAGGCAGACCATAAAGCAAGCTAGTATTGAGAGAAGCTAAAGACATTATGGTTTCATCAAACACCTTGAGTTTATGAGAAGCAAAACCACAGGTATTAGATAGGTGCATAAAAAATCGAGCAGAACTCTAGACAAGAGTCAAAATTCTAGGGATCTAATCCAGAGTGTAAAATTGTGATATAACCTCAGATACGCTGGGGGACATAGTGACAGTAATTTGTGGGGTGATCCATTCGCTAAGGATAGAATTACCAAAGATTGTCAAAGTTTGGGGAAACAGGAATAGGAGGCAAGTGATGAAAAAACATGACCCCAGTTGACTGGAGACAATAGGACTCTCTTACCCGAAATGCAAAGTGATCAACTATGAAGTGATGGAGCTACGTAGAGGTGGCTTAAAATGCAGATGTGAGAGAGTGACAGAAAAAACAAGGACCCAAGACATTATAGAATGCAGGCCAGGAAAGTGGCCTTATTTTTCCACACACTGTTTAGAGTGGTTGTCAATTGATAATGTTACTGAAGGTTTTGGCCTGTTGATTCCTTTTGAAATATGTGTCATTGTGGTAAAATATACATAACATAAAATTTAACGTTTTAACCATTGTTAAATGTACAGTTCTGTGGCATGAAATACATCCATATTGTTGCCCAACAAATCACCAAAACTCTTTCATCTTGCAAAACTGAAACTCTCTGCCTGTTAAACAACAAGTTCCTCTTCCCTCATCCCTGGCCAACCACAATTCTACACTCTGTCACTATGAATTTGACTACTCTAGATACCTCAGGTAAGTGGAATTATAGTGTATTTGTGTTTTTGTGATAGATTTATTTCACTTAGCCTAAGATCCTCAAGGTTCATTAATGTTGTAGTGAATGTCTGAATTTTCTTACTTTGTAAAGCTGAATAATAATACTCCATGTGTGTATAAGTGTGTGTTTGTGTGTGTTTGTATATCACATTTTATTTATTTGTCTGTCTGTATTATAATATAAAAAACAACAAAACAAATGGGCAATAATAAATGCTAAAATCACAAGTCCATTGTGTCCCAGAGAGGTGGCATAGCCACTCCAGGATTTGAGTTCTTGTTTTGAATAGCTGATTATGGTTGGAACTGATGAATGGCAATGACCTTTTTTTTTTTCTTTTCTGCAAATGTCACTGATCTTCCAATCTCTACACTGGGATTACATTATAACCTTACATACCATTCAGCTCTTACTTATATATTGTCTCGTTGCTTTCTAAATGTTTAATTCCAGTTTTTATTGCTTCTACCAGAATTTGAGTTATTTGAGGTCAGAGGTCATGTTTGAGGCACAGATAGTCCTCACTGTTATGTATTTTTTGTGACTTGCAAACTTAATACAATGAATTGCTCTTTTTGCTTATTTTTTGAACTTTTGTCTCCTATTAAGAGTGCACATTTTGCTTTCTTTCCACTGCCAATTTATTTGTTATCTCAGATAAACTTTCCACTATAATTTCACTTGCTTTATATACCATCTTCAAAAATCATGTATGATTCTATCATTTCTGATTTTATGATTTTTATATTTTCTTTCTTATCTTGTGTGTTTAGTTTATATCACTTTTCTCCCCAAAGGAGCTGCTCTTGAATGCTCATGGGCACCTTTTCCCTGCCTTGGTATATTAATATTTATATTTATTTTGTGTTTTCTTTTAGTTTGTTTCTGTTACCTCTTTATATCTACCTACTGTTAAGCTCAACTCTTTTCATCTCAGTGTACTGTGTTTTAATCTTTTGTTTACATTTGTGTGTCATAGTGTTTACATATTTTTTAAAGGTAAAAAGCTGAGGCCCTCTATGATTTATTTTCTAAAATTAACCAGTATTGGTTGTTTATTTGTCCTAAATATGGTATGTTCCTTCTTCCTCTTTTTAGTGTTATATTCTATTTTTGTATGTTATATAATTTTAAAAATACTTGATTTATTTTGTGTTGTTATTATTGTTTGCTGTTGTTGTGTTTCAAGTTAAACCTTGCAAAAAATTATCTTACTCAGAGATATTATTTGCCTGCAAGCTGGGTGGACTAATTGTCCTGTTATGATTTTAGGATTCCCCTCTCAGATCTTAAGTGCTGTTTCCTTTCCTTTCTTTCCTTCCTTCCTTCCTTCCTTCCTTCCTTCCTTCCTTCCTTCCTTCCTTTCCTTCCTTTCCTTCCTTCCTTCCTTCCTTCCTTCCTTCCTTCCTTCCTTCCTTCCTTTCCTCTTTCTTTCTTTCCTTCCTTCCTGATCTGAGGGGAATGGAGGGTTTGCTTCCATAGGTAAGGTAGCAGGACAAGCCACAGACAAAACCCTTTAAACACTGAGTTAAAGAAGGAAGGACTTTATTTGGCCGGGAACTTCAGCAAGACTCATGTATCCAAAAACCAAACTCCCTGAGTGAGTAATTCCTGCCCCTTTTGAGGGTTTACAAATCTAAGAGGGTCCGCATGAGAGGATCATGATCAATTGAGCAAGCAGGGGGTATGTGACTGGGTGCTGCATGTACCAGTAGTCAGAACGGAACAGAACAGGATAGGGATTTTCACAATGCTTTTCCATACAATGTCTGCAATCTATCGATGACATAACCAATTAGGTCAGGGGTTGATCTTTAACCAGGCCTAGGGCATGGTGCTGGGCTGTCTGCCTGTGGATTTCATTTCTGCCTTTAATTTTTATTTCTTCTTTCTTTAGAGGCAGAAATTGAGCATAAGAAAATATGAGGGGTGGTCTCCTCCTTATTCCCCCCTTTGACAATCTCACTCATTAGTGTGAGTTCTCACTTTCATTCTTATGACCCATGTCTTCTTGCAAGACAGATCGATAGTGATTCATATAGTACACTTGTGCTGAAGCATTTTGGTGAACTAAGGTAGCAATGAAGCTTTTTATTATTTGAAGAAGTACAGGTAGGAACAAGGGAGCAGTAAGCAGGTTTCTATTACTATTATAACTTCTATTATAAGGGTTTTAAATCTTTCTAGAGCTGGAAACCATTTTCCAAACATGGCCCCAGGATCAAATCCATGACACACTTGCATGGCACATGTGTTAGTTTTGTTATATTTCTAACTATGTCTTCAACTATTTGCCCTTGATCATCTATATGTAGACAGCGATTAGTAAGGTTAAATTTCCCACAGACCCCTCCTTCAGCTGCTAGCAAGTAGTCGAGAGCCAATCTATTTTGATAGATAGCAATTTCTCATCTGAGTTTCTTGCCAGGCCGGAATAGTCAAGGCTCTGCTGGTCTTATTAGTGATGATTTCTAAGACAGCTTGTAACCGTATGATTCAATTGAGCATGTAAATGTGAGTCCAGTATCCCCACGAGCCATCTTGTGCCCAAGTTGCAGGCTCATAATATTGTATGATTCTCTCAGGGGGCCATTCATTATCTTTCCAATTTTCTATAGCTATGCTTCTCTGTTTGCAGGAAGCATAGACAGGAAAACCCAGGAGTTTGCCTGTCTTTGTGAGCAGTAGGAAGAAAGATGGTTTAATAATGCCAATAACACAACTACCTGTCCTCTGGTCAGGTAATTTGGAATAAAATCTATGCCCACATATCCAGTATAATCCAGTGGGGGCTGTCCAGTCCCAGTAGGACTCCAGGTGGGTCCACACGGTTTGCGACTTTGGGAATTTACTAAATGGATTTTTCTTAGTGTGGTTTGAACTCCACTAGGTGGCTATTTTTGTAGTACTATTATACAGTTTTTGCCCAAGGCAGCTGAGACTTCCCACAGGAAGGGTGAAGTCCTTCCCCACTCTTGCTATACAGTATTGTCTATGATTGAGGCTTTTAGGATCCAGAAGTTATCAGGGTGATTCTTTTGAGTCAGGAATTTATCAGGAACTGGGTCTGTAGGTACTAATTCTCAGGCTTCCCATGACCATTGATCTCCCATTACAGTTTATCCACATACAAAACATGAAGTGACATTGAGAGACGGGGCTACATGCTTGGCTAATTACAAAAACAAATTTCTTGTTTTTCCTGGAATTTCTGGTACTGGCACATTCAGTTCATCACAGAAACTTTGAAATACTGGCTCAAGAGAGTATTGATAAACCACAGTATTTACTCAAGGATCTAATTCAGTCCCACTGATTCCTAGGGTTACACATTCCCCTTTTCTTCAGTGATGATTAAGGGAATTCTTTATTACTAGTTCTAAGGGGTTACACTGACCACTGGTATAGGAAGGGCCACTTTTCCCTTTCTGAAGGTGGACAAGATTCTTTTTCTTTTTTATCCAAATAGCCTAAATGACACAAGACCAATATTCACATTTATTTCCACACAGTCCTAATTTATGACAAATGTACTTATTTTCTGCCATACAGTCTCTTTTTAAGTTAAGAGAATCACATCCTATTCCTAACTTATTACTATTAATGACAGCACAGGCATCAAATTTCAAGGTGATTTGTTTGGACACTCATTTTTCTTCTGTTTTGGTTAACACTTTACTCGTATCATTTGTTAGCCCCCCCAGTCCTCAGTCCTTAATCTTATTTTAAAAACTGTGATCATGGGAGGCTCATATGGGTCATAACACACATCAGATTGGTCATTTCCTGGGCTACATACCTTGTATAGAATAGCATTATACAAACAAGTTCTTTTTGGAGTCCCAGTACACTTAATAATAATCATAAAATAATAGGACCATAGCAACTTTTTGCCCTACTTCAGTGAATTGATGTATACCCTGGGAACAGTCCTCAGTCTGAGGAAGGTCAGTTGAAGTCCTTACTGTGCAAGTCCAAATTTTAAGGAAAATGAGTCTCACAATGAGTTTTCTCATACTTCGGCCATGCGTGGACCAGTCAGCTTCTGGGTGTGGCTGGAACAAGACTTGTCTTCTTCTTCAGTGTCACTTTGCAGGGGTTGGTGAAGCTGCTCCTGCCCACATACCACTTAGAGTCTACTGATGTTCAATGATGGTCTCAGAGGTTGGGCCCACTAGAATAAACTGAGTCCAATACCTCTACATGGTTATATTCAACTGGGCTTTCTGATACCAGGAGCAAGGTGACAGGGTTTAGGGTGTTGCAAACTTCAATGGTTATGCAGGGATTTTCACATAGCAAGCTTTGGTAATTGGTTAATCTAGCATTTGTTAGCCAAGGATGTCCTTTGGTATTCATCAAAGCTACGACAGCATGGGAGGCTTTATATTCAGGTTTTGTCCAAGAGTTAGTTTATCTGCTTCTTGTGCTAACAGGGCCATTGCTGCCAGGGTCCTTAGACATGGGGGCCAGCCGTTGGAAACCCTGTCTGGTTGTTTTGAGAGATAGGTCACTGGCCTTGGCCAGGGCCCCACAATCTGGGTTAAAACTCCAGCTGCCGTTTTTTCTCTTTCTGACACATAGAGTGCAAAGGGTTCTGTTAGGACAGGTAGCCCCAGGGCTGGAGCTGACATGAGTTTTTCTTTTAACTCATGAAAAATTCATTGCTGTTGGTTATAATAGGTGTAGTTTATCCAATCTACATTTTTATTAACTATCACTCACCAAAATATTGACTCAAATTCTGCAGCTATTTGATTTCAAGCTTTACATTGATCTGGTACTCCCTGTGGGACTCCAATTGCGTCTAAATAGACGTGAGAGTTGAAAGACCCAAAAGGGGCTTCTCTCGCTTTACAATGCCTTATTTTTCCTCCCTCTGGTTGATGAAATGCCAGGGCGAAAGGGATAGCCAATTGGATTAAAGTACAAGAGCCACTCCACCTATTTGTCTGAGTGCCCAGTAAAGGTCTACCACAATACCACCACCACACATCCACTTGGGGATGAACAAGGGCTGACTGATTGATAAGCTCTGGAAAATTCTTAAGCTCACTGCATCCCTTCAGATCTCCAAGGAATGCTGTTTCCTTCCTGTCATGAGAGACACAAAGTGAACTTAGCATTGGGAGATGGAAGCTGGATGGCCCTCAGGGGCTGACCCGCAGGGTGCCGGACTTTGGAATACAGCAGAGAGAGCTTGGCACGACTTATTACTCCAGGCTATAGAATCCTGGAAAAGTGCTACCATGCAGCCCACACCTGGTCGACTGGAGGACCACCTTAGTGGAAAGGTGACAGTCTGGGCCTCTGGACTGCCATGTGCACAAGCATAACAATTGCTTTTGTTTAATGTAATGGATGGAATATCTTATACATTTCAACCAGGCATTTGCATCTTGGTATCATGTTTTAATTGCCAGAGTTTGTTTTAAGTCTTTAACTTCTATGATCCTCTAGTAAATGAATGTATGATTTTGAAGGAAGGAGTTCCTCCTAAGTCTGGTTGGATCTTTGTATGTTAATTAAGATTTAGATTTCCTGTTAGGAAACCTGCTGGGTTAATGAAATTTTCAGTGGTTAATGTTAAATCATCTTTTTCTTTTCTTTTTTTTTTTTTTTTAACTTGAGATACTTCTGAACTGGTGAGGTGTGCTCACAATGGGGTTACCTCTAAAAGTTATTTTTCTATGTTCTTCTGTTAGCAAAACATAAATGAATATATGATTTTAGGAAATTACAAAAACTTGTTGGGGCAGTCCATCCTTGCTCTTTAGTGGTCCACAGAACGTTGGACCAACTATGGCATAAAAGCTCTACGTTGAGGGGCAAGACTCCTAGTTGATACTGGAGTCTTTGCCAACATTTCCCTGGATTAAATAGTCCTAATTTACTAATGCCCAGTCTGACAGTCAGAAGGAACAGAGGTAATTTTCTGAAGTAGAGAGCTGTCTTTGACTTGGCAAATCCCCACAGTATATAATGAGGTAAGCATTAAATGCAGTAGTTTGAGGCAAAATTGACTTGGTCATGTTAATAACTAGATGGTCAGCAATAGAGAGAGGAAAGAAGAAGCAGTAAAAGAATAGATGAAAGAGTTAAATTTTTCTTAGCTTTAGTTAGGTAGGGTTTTCCCCAGGGACTATGCCCCATGACTCTGGAAGGAGTGGTGCTTTCTCGACTCAGGTGTGATGAGTCCATCCTTTTTACGTTGTATGAACAGCAGTCTCAGTGCAGCACAAGGTCAGGTCCTTCCTAGGCTGGTTCGAGTTTCCTCTCTTTTCAATGTTTTATGAAAATGTGATCTTCAGGCTGGTCCTGGTTTACCAGAAATTCTAGGGGTGGTACATGCGCTAAAAGACTTAGTTTTGAGGGAAAGGAAAGTGGAAGATAAGCCAAGTACATAATTTATAAGAAATTGACCCTTGGTTTTAAATGTGGGGACATCAGCAGTGGACTTTATAGTCCTTGGTGCCTTTCTACTGAGAAATTTCCTTTAGCACCTATTTTTAGACCAAAGAAGCCAAACACCATTTTGTATTTGACAATGCTTCCTGTATGATTTTTATACCAGATAAACTAAAGTTCACCTTTATATTAGTGTGCTATTAGTGTAAACCTAGTTTTAATAAAACTTTGTAGACATATTTATTCAATTTTTAATGTCAGACCATAAGGTAAGGTTTGTATAGACTCTTTTTAACTTTTTATAATTTTTGTTAAAGAGCAGGTTAGTGCTTTAAGAAAAACCTGTAGTGTTTTTACTTTAATGTCCAGTCCCCAGAAAAACTGAATGATACTCCTTTAACTTTAGCTAATATGTTTACACACAGAATTTCCTTTACAATTAACATTTTAAAACTTGCTTAAACCTTCAAAACAACATTTTTTTAACCTTTTAATGTAGGTAAAAAATTTACATTCTTATACCTCCTTATAATCCTTTTACCAAAGGTATATTTTACTTTCCTTATATACCTTTCACATAAACTGTTTCTTCAATAGTACTCAGGAGGCCTTATTACTTTTAAATTATACAACATTTCTCACATACAATTTTTTATAACCTTTTGTTTCTTTCACCACTTTCGCAGACAATTCTTTGACATGTCTCAACTTTCTGACTTATTACAAACCTTTTTTTCTTTAAACAACCAGTTAATTTATTTCAGGAAAAGAATTTACCATATAACTTTTTTTAATATAAATGTTGACCCCTTTTTTTCCCCTTCTTTTTCGAAGATGATAACTCTTCTTTTCCAAAGCGAATTTCCTTTATTTCTGTGGACTAGACTGTCTAAGGCCACAAGAATAGAGGTCACTATAACACATGTTACACTGTTAACTTTTAGCAAACTTTACTTTTGTTGAAAACCTTGTAAGTTTGGGATTTTAATTGTCCTTTGATATTAATAAGACCTTGTGTAGTCTAAAATAACTTAGAATTAGTATAGATTACTTAGATTTTTTTTTTTCCTTCAATTACCCGGGGGGAACCATCTATCATCCTGTCTTGAAGGGAGTTCCTCCTAAGTCCGGTTGGATCTTTGTATGTTAATTAAGATTTAGATTCCCTGTTGGGAAACCTGCTGGGTTAATGAAATTTTCAGTGGTTAATGTTAAATCATCTTTTTCTTTTCTTTTTTTTTTTTTTTTAACTTGAGATACTTCTGAACTGGTGAGGTGTGCTCACAATGGGGTTACCTCTAAAAGTTATTTTTCTATGTTCTTCTGTTAGCAAAGCAGTTGCTGCTGCAGATTGAATGCATTTGGGCCATCTGTAGGTTACTGGGTTAAGGATTTTTGATAGGAAAGCTACAGGTTGTCAGGGGCCTCAGAGCTTTCTCTGAGGCATGCCCTTGTTTACACTTACAACGAGGTGGTATTGTAGTGTTGTAGGGTCACAGAGAAGACCTTCAATTATCAATTATAGGTTTTAAATTTACCCTGGCTTTTTAAAGGAATGGGGTACAGTGCTTTCGTTTTCTTAACTACTTGTATATTTTTCTCTTTCTATCTTTCTCTCTTTGACTTTCTGTCTCTCTCTCTTTGACTTTCCTTTTGCCTCTATCTTTTCCTCTCTCTCTGCCTCTCTCTCTCTCTCCCTCTCTTAACTCCCTCTTTGTCTCTCTTTCTCTTCTTCTCTGTCTTTTCCTCTCTCTCTTTGCCTCCTTTTCTCTCTGTCTCTTTCCTCTCTTTCTGCTGGTCTTTACTTGTCTCTGCCAACTGCTTATGCTGCTGTTTTCTCAACCAGTGTCTTGGTGGGGGTGGGGAATCTAAAACCAGCTGTAACCAAGTGTCTGTGTACAGGAACTGGTCTGGGTGCCCTGGCTTACAGGTTACCTTGTGCCATACCTCTGAAACAAGGGACCTGTCCAGGCTTTCTTCTGATGGCCAATCCCCCTCTAATGCTGGCCAGTCTATCTTATACAAAGTTTTAAGTTTTCCTGGTGTCATAGTACTCCATAGTCTCCCTTAAATCCTTTCTTGAAAATTTTCAACGTAGTTCCTGGTGGGGTGAGTTTACTTTGTGCCTGATCCATGCTTCCTTGAGACAAAACACCAAGCTCATACCACATGCACACCACAAAACAAAGGACAGGTGAAAAAGGCATACACACACTGTGATAGTTTACACCAAACCAGAATCAAAACCACAATCAGAGTATCAAGAAATTCAAGCCAGGTCAAAACCAAAACCAAAGTATCAAGCAATCCAAGTCAAGTCAAAAACAAAACCAAAGTGCCAGTACAGGCATGTCATGGGTGATCAGGCCACGCTTCCACTTGAATGGAGTGAACAAGTTCCAAAGACTAGTCTTACCAAGTTTCAGATTTCTGGACTCCAAGTGCCAGCTCCTTCCCGGTGTTCAATTACTATGTTGATCCTCCGTGGGGGCCTGCTGTGCACTGCTCTGATGAGGCATTCCACCAGGGCAAATGCCTACCCAGGAGGGCTCTCAGGATCCCCACTGCTCGATCTGCCTGGAGTCCTCTGAAAGGAATGCTCCACAGGGCAAGCCTAAGCTGCCTAAGGGGCTGCCTTGGCTGTCTGTTAATCACCTTGCTTCCTGGTCAGGGGACCAAGAAATGTAGCAGGACAAGACACAGACAAAACCCCTCAGACACCAAGTTAAAGAATGAAGGGCTTTATTCAGCCAGGAACTTTGGCAAGACTCATGTCTCCAAAAACCTAGCTCCCCACATGAGCAATTCCTGTCCCTTTTAAAGGCTTACAACTCTGAGGGGTTCCGTGTGAGAGGGTTGTGATCAATTGAGCAACTGGGGGTACATGACTGGGGGCTGCATGCACCAGTAATTAGAATGGAACAGAACAGGGCAGGATTTTCACAGTGCTTTTCCATACAACGCCTGGAATCTATAGATAACATAACCGGTTAGGTCAGGGGTCGATCTTTAACCAGGTCCAGTGCATGGCGCCAGGCTCTCTGCCTGTGGATTTCATTTCTGCTTTTTAGTTTTTACTTCTTCTTTCTTTGGAGGCAGAAATTGGGCTAAGACAATATGAGGGGTGGTCTCCTCCCATATTCATACTATTAGGTACATAAATTGACTACAATTTGTCTGGCACTATAATCCATTTCGAGGATCTTGTCCTCAAAGCTCTTACATATTACAGTTTCTTGTTTTTAGCAGTGACTCAGATTGTTCACTTTTTTTTATTGCTTTGGTCATTTTAGTCAGGCAAGCAATGACTAGGGAGATTCCTGTATGTTAGTTACCAGGTCGAGAAAATTATATCTAGAGTCTTAGTGCAGTGCCTGGAATATATTGAGTATTTTAAAACTGGAAGGTATTGTTTATATTACTTCATTTTACCAAGGTTCTCATTTCATGCTTGATAATATTTCAGTCCTGGATGAGGCTATTTTTAAAAATTCAATTTATGATTATGAATATTATAAGATCTTTTTGTTGTTTTTTCAACTCCATTTTTTTCTTCTTTCTTTTGTTTTTCTGTTACTAAAACTTACCTTTTCTCACCACTTTGGCTCTTTTGTCTTTTAGATTCTGGGTCTACTCACCATATTATTCATCCATTCATTTATTTTCTGTATTTTTTTTCCATTGATCATAGTTCTGTTCAGCTGGCAAGCATCAAGTAGCTTCACATTGGTCAGTTATCCTTCATTCACTTTCTCTCCTCCTTCTTAGTCTTCTCAGTTTCCAGAAGTCTTCTTCACCTTTGCATAAAGTGAACAACTTACGTCCTATCTTTAACCAGATCCAAATAATTTTATCCTTCTGATAACTTCCTCCAATTCAGATATACATATTAATGAAAACTCACTTTAATGTCTACAGTGTCTTTAGTGCCTTCAGAGGGCTTTAGAGCTGGAAGACATCATAGTGACCAACCCCCTACCATCATTTTGCAAAAAGAAGACAGTAAATGAGACTGACTTACACAAGGTGACTTATACAAACACTATGCAGTGTGCATAAATTTTTGAAATTTTCTGATATATTTTAAATACTCAAAGGCCAATTTTCATAGTACCATCAAATCTCCCTTCGTAAGCCTGGGAAATCTACCTGGGTTACAAGAAATTTTTGAAAGGTCTTTCTCTACCATCTTAAATAGCTTTCTTTATAAGAATGTTTGGTATCATGCTTGGTAAGGAACCAAAAATTAATGTTATATCTTTAAAGACTTCATGTTTGAGTTACACAAAAACTATGTTTCTCCTTTGTGCTTAAGCGGAGCATACTTGGTACTCTGTCTCATTACACAAAGACAACTGACAGAAATTTATTGCATACAAAAGCAAGGGCTAGAGATTCATAGAACTCTTTGGGTGGCTAGAATTTAAAATAATGTCAGGAATAAACAATATGTTTGTTAAAGTTACCCCAAAAGTGTATGCTTGCAAAGATTATTACATACATGTAGAATTTCCACACATATGCCCCAACATGCACACATTCACCACTCAGTCACATATACAGAACAAAACAGATATATCTTAACAAATGTGCAAATGTCTCATCATTGCTTGTTTCGTTTTGCACTTATATGATTTTAAATAAATCACACTTCATCAGTCTCTGTCTTTTACACTTTTTCCAAAGATAATTATATATTTACTTAATCTGTATTTCATTAAAGTTATAATTTTAACTGGATGGGTAGTTTCATTCTAAATACTTTCAAAGTAAATGTTTTGGCACAAAAATGATTGATATGGGACAGATGCAGTGGCTCATGCCTGTAATCCCAGCACTTTGGGTGGTCCAGGCTGGCAGATTACTTGAGGTCAGGAGTTCAAGACTAGTCTCAACCTGGTGAAACTCTGTCTCTAGTAAAAATACAAAAAAAGGCCGGGCGCGGTGGCTCAAGCCTGTAATCCCAGCACTTTGGGAGGCCGAGACGGGCGGATCACAAGGTCAGGAGATCGAGACCATCCTGGCTAACATGGTGAAACCCTGTCTCTACTAAGAATACAAAAACTAGCCGGGCGAGGTGGCGGGCACCTGTAGTCCCAGCTACTCGGGAGGCTGAGGCAGGAGAATGGTGTAAACTCGGGAGGCGGAGCTTGCAGTGAGCTGAGATCCAGCCACTGCACTCCAGTCCGGGCGACAGAGCGAGACTCCGTCTCAAAAAAAAATAAAAAATAAAAAAAAATAAAAATAAAAATAAAAAAATTAGCCAGGCATGGGGTCATGCACCTGTAATCCCAGCTACTTGGGAGGCTGAGGCAGGGGAATTGCTTGAACCAGGGAGGTGGATGTGGCAGTGAGCTGAGATCACATCATTGCACTCCAGCTTGGGCGACACAGCAAGACTCCATTTAAAAAAAAAAAAATTATAAATGTTTTAATCTTTTCTAACATCTTTTAAATAACTTCATGACAAGTGTAAATTTTCCTCCTTGTTTTTTGGGGAGTACCAGTCAGAGGTGGATTTGAGTGACATCTCTTTTAAAAGAGAACAGAGGAGACCAACAACTCAAATAATCTAAAACCTTCACTTGTTATTTTCACAATGACTGCCTGAGCTTTAAAAAAGTAAAGAGCCATTAAAGATACAATGTAAATAATTGTGTAGGCTCTGAGATGATTTGTTAGGGAGGTGGCAGAATTATCCTGTCAAAAATAAAGTATTTTTAAATATCTAAAAAGGAACTGGATATCATCAATTCTAAGCATGAAAACCAAGACATCCAATGCTACTATGCCCAGAGTAATAATAATTAAAAATAGGATTCTATATTTTCAACAAAAATGCTCATAAAGAAAACATTGAAGTTGTTCTCAATGTTTCTTAATCCTCAGTTCTCTATAAAATACTATCCTAGCAGTTAAGCTGTGTCAAAATTGAAATGACACATCATTACAGTCATCGTTATTGTCATTAGTATAATTGGTTATATTATTGATCATTGTATGTTACTACTTGCTTTGAACTTTTTACATTTTAGATCTCTTCCTTCTCACAGCAACCCTATGGAATAGTTACCATAATTATGCTCAATATACATATGTGAGAAGTATAATCTGGCATAATTTGGAGACTATAAGTGACTTGGTCAAAGTCACTCAGCTAGTGTGAGGCAGAAGTAGAATTTGAATACAAGTCAATCTCCACTGTCTTCAAAAATGTCTTTGAGATAGGTTTTCTTTTTACTTTTCTTTCTTTCTTTCTTTCTTTTTCTTTCTTTCTTTCTTTC
>NW_012116788.1:810529-839424 GCF_000951035.1 Colobus angolensis palliatus | reverse complement strand
CTTTCTTTCTTTCTTTCTTTCTTTCTTTCTTTCTTTCTTTCTTTCTTTCTTTCTTTCTTTCTTTCTTTCTTTCTTTCTTTCTTTCTTTCGACACAGTTTCTCCCTATGTACTAGGCTGGAGAGCAGTGGCACGACTATAGCTCACTGCAGCCTCAACCTCCCAGGTTCAAGCATTCCTCCCACTTTAGCTTCCTGAGGAGGTGGAACAACAGGCGTGTGCCACCATGCCCATCTAATTAATTTTTTTTTTTTTGGGGAGGGGAAACTAAGTTTCACTATATTGCTGCAGGGAAGACTCAAACTCCTGGGTTCAAACAGTCCTCTCATCTCAGTCTCTCAAAGTATTTGTCCTATTTTACTGCATAATGTTTGAAAGCACACAATTCCCTCATTACACTTAAACATACATTTTCTTAATAAGTCTAATGTATTCCTTAGGAAATGTTACAAGAAATAGTATTACTTGTTGAAATAACTTTTTAAGAAGTTTCTGATAAATATTGCCAAGCTGCTTTCAGAAATTTATATTACTGCCACAGGATGTGAGAGTATTCTTTTTACTTCTACCTAGCACATAATAAGTATTATTTTAAATTTTGTTTATTTGATAGGCAGATCCATTTCTATTTTCATGTTGCTTATTCATTTTAATAGAGTATTTTATATAAAAACAAAAAATAAAACATTAACCTTAGACTGTTGGCAGTTAAAAATACCTCTCAACATACTTTACTATGTTGTCAATATTTATTAGTTACTTCAATATTCAATGAGCTCTTTCTGTTTACTAGAAATTCTACAAAGTTCTAAAGTTTAATAAAAATGAGGTCCACTTTAGTCTTTGAGGAGCCTTGGGAAGAAGCAATATGAGAGCAGTAATAAGGAGTGAAAAGGTGCTGTTGAGCCCCAATAAACTTGTCATTCTGCCTGTGTAGTCTATGAAAACTTCATGGAAGCATGGAAGAGGTGGCATTTTTACTATGTCTTGAAGGATAAAGTGACATTTGCAAAGTAGATTATAGGACTATCTTAGGGAAGGCATAGAGTGTAACTAAGCTCAGGAGGCAAGAAAACAAAAGTCCGATTCAAGGAATGGTACGATACTAAATTTTAACTGAACATCAAATGACTGGTCTCAGAATTACAAGGGATGGAGCATGAAATAATTTTTAACAAGCATTGAAGAGCCTTTTTGTGTGTAGAATGAGTGTCAATAAATGGAATCACTATTTAATTATAGTAAACTATTTCAGACTTGATAAGCCATTTAAAAATTATGTTCAAAATTGTAATTTCAGGATCTGGTTATTTGTGTTAATGACTCTAGTTTTGCAGCAAAGTATTTTAAAATATTCTCATGATGATAATCATTACCTTTATAACATGATTTAAAATCTTCTGCTTACTAGCTACATTTGTCCCATCCAATTGTATATCTCATAACTTCTCAGGATGCCTAACCATTGATCCAGAAAGAACATTACCTTTTTGTCTGTAACAAACAGTATTCTGGCTTTTATCTCAGCCATTTTACTAATTTTGTTCTCACATGAGATGTCTTCACTCCACTCTCCTTTCCACTCCTCATATTTAACTAATCCATCAAGGCTAAGCTTAAATGCCTACACTTATAAAAGTCTTCCAGCCCTTATTGGAAGAAATTCTGAATTTCTACAGCACTGATATTTGCCATATCCCAAATTTTGCATGTTATACAACTACATACTTTTTCTTCTCTGATTCCACAGTTTGTAAAATTAAGCTTTTGGGGGATTATGCATTATTTTCTACTTTACAGACAAAGAAAATTAGACTGCAAAACTGCCTAAAGGTCACACTAATGATTATTTTGTGCATTTGTTCATTTATTCATTTTTCAAGTAGGTATTGTATGCCTAGCATATACAAGGCACTTGTCATGAACAAATGAACATGATTCATATTCTTTAGAGGAGTTTAGGGCCTAACAGGGGAGCTAGATATATAAACACATTTTTGTTTTAAATTTATATTATATAGAGGTGACACAATGAAGGAAATCAACAACTTAACCAATGTGGTTGGATATGAGTGTGTGAAATACAATGAACATTTCATAGAAGGGAATAATACATATAGGTTTTGTGATGAATGGAGCTTTTAACAGACCAATAAAGGAGATATATATTTCCAGATGAAGAAATAGCATATCCTAATGAGCAGAGGAAGACATTTCAGGGAAAGTAAGATTCTGTGCATTATGGGGTTAGGAATGGGAATAACACAAGATGAAACTAATAAGTTAGAAAAGTGCTTTTATAACTTGAATTTGAATTGAGTTTTTCTTGACGTTGAGGGGATACTCTTAAAGCAATTCATCAGTATGTTGCCAGGACCACATTTGTGTATTCAAAATATTACCCTTGTAGAATGGTGGAAAATGGACTGAGGATAGAATAAATAAAAAACAAGTGGAAAAAATTAAGAACCCATTTTAGTAGTCCAGGTAAGAAATGTTAAGGACCTTAATGTTGGTTGGAGAAAGAGGGAAATAAATATTTTGTAAAAATATTTTTTCAGATAAAATAGACAATATTTTTTGACTCATTGACTCATTGGATATATCAAGTGAAGGGAGAGAGCAACCAAGGAGGATAACTAGATTTTACTGCTTAGATAACCAGGTGGTGAATTAGCCAAGACACGCTGGGTAGGAAAAGAAGCTATTTAAGTGGGATGTTGGATGCCAAATTCAGTTTTATAATTGCTGATTAGAGGCTATTTTTGGCCCAGGAAGTGGTCACGTAAGTCACCTATTCAGTATACTTGTTGTATTAGCCCATTTTCACACTGTGATAAAGATATTACCTTAGACTGTGTAATTTAATGAAGAAATGAGGTTTAATTGACTCACAGTCCTGCATAGCTAGGGATGCCTCAGGAAACTTACAATCATCGTGGAAAGCAAAGGGGAAGCAGACACCTTCTTATATGGTGGCAGGAGAGTGTGCGCGCGAGAGAGAGCACAAAGGGGAAGTGCCACACTTTAAAACCATCAGATTTCATGAGAACTCACTGTCATGAGAATAGCATGGGGGAAACTTCCCTCATGATCTAGTCACCTCCCACCAGGTGCCTTCCTTGATATGTGGGGATTACAATTTGAGATGAGATTTGGATGGGATGCAGAGCCAACCATATTATTCTGCCCTGGACCCTCTAAAAGCTCATGTCCTTTTTACATTTCAAAACCAATTATGCCTTCTCAAGACCTTCAAAGTCTTAACTCATTGTTGCATTAACTCAAAAGTTCAAGTCCAAAGTCTCATTTGGTTCAAAGCAAGTCCTTTATGCCTATGAGCCTGTAAAATAAAAAAAACAAGTTTGTTACTTCCAAAATACAATATGGGTACAGGCAGTGAGTGAATGCTCCCATTCCAAATGGGAGACATTGACCAAAACAAAGGGACCACAGGACCTATGAAGGTCCAAAACCCAGCAGGGTGTTCATCAAATCTTAAAACTCCAAAGTAATCTCCTTTGACCCCATGTCTCACAACCAGTGCATGCTGATGCAAGGGGTGGGCTCCCATGACCTTGAGCAGCTCTACCCCTGTGGCTCTGGAAGGTACAGCCCCTACAGCTGCTTTCACAGACTGGCACTGAGTGCCTGCAGCTTTTCTAAGTGCACAATGTAAGCTGTCAGTTGATCTACCATTCTGGCATCTGGAGGATGGTGGCCCTTTTCTCACAGCTCCACTGAGAAGTGCCTTCATGGGGACTCTGTGTGTGGGCTCCAACACAGCCCTAGTAGAGGTTCACCATGAGGGCTCCACCCTATCAACAGACTTTTTCCTGGACATCCATGTGTTTCCACACATCCTTTGAAATCTAGGTGAAGGTTCCCAGAGCTCAACTCTTATCTTCTGTGCACTTGTAGACCCAACACACATGGAAACCAGCAAGGTTTTGGGCTTGTACCCTCTGAAGCAATGGCCCGAGCTGTACCTTGACCCCTTTTAGCCATGGCTAGGGGTGGAACAGCTGGGAGCTGGGATGCAGGGCACCAAGTCCTGTGGGTGCACAGAGCATCTGGGCCCTGGGAACCATTTTTCCTTCCTAGGCTACTGGATCTGTGATAGGAAGGGCTGCCATGAAGATCTCTGACATGCCTTGGAGACATTTTCTCCACTGTCTTGATTATAAACATTTGGCTTTTCTTTACTTATGCAAATTTCTGCAACTGGCTTAAATTTCTCCCCAAGGAATGTGTTTTTCTCTTCTACGACATGGTCAGGTGGCAAATTTTCCAAACTTTTATGCTCTTCTTCCCCTTTAAACATAAGTTCCAATTTCAAATCATCTTTTTGTGAGTACATATAAATGAATGCTTTCACAAAAAGCCAGGTCACCTGTCATTGCTGCTTAGAAATTCCTTCTGCCAGGTACTCTAAATGATCTCTCTCAAGGTAAAAGCTCACAGATCCCTAGGGCAGGGGCAAACTTCATCCAGCCTCTTTGCTAAAGCATAGCAAAAATGACCTCTGCTTCAGTTCCCAGTAAGTTCCTCATCTCCATCTTGAGTCCATCTCAGCCTGGACTTATTGTCTCTAAAACTATAAGTATTTTGGTCAAAAGTATTCAACAAATCTCTAGGAAGTTCCAAACTTTACATCTTCCTATCATCTTCTGAGCCCTCTAAACCTGTCCAACCTCTGTTTCAACCTCTTACTGGTACCCATTTCCAAAATCACTTCCACATTTTCAGGTTATCTTTATAGCAGCACCTCCACTACACTGGTACCAATTGTCTATATTATTCTGCTTTCACACTACTATAGAGATACAACCTGAATTTATGAAGAAAATAGTTCTAATTGACTCATGTTTCTTCATGGCTGAGTAGGCCTCAGGAAACTTACAATCATGGCAGAAGGTGAAGGGGAAGCAGACATCTCATTACATGGTGGCAGGAGAAGAAGAGAGCAAGCAAATGGGAAGTGCAGCACATTAAAACCATCAGATCTCATGAGAACTCACTCACTGTCATGAGAACAGCATGAAGAAAAACACCCCTGTGATCCATTCACCTCCCAACAGGTCCTTCCATGGACACTGCGGGGATTACAATTCGAGATGAGATTTGGGTGGGACACAGAGCCAAACCATATCACCTGTCTTCCTCTTAGAAGAAAGGTCTGAGCTGAAAATCTAGATTTGGAAGTCATTAGAATGGAAATGGGTAAAATCACTCAGAAATATGGTCACATATAAAAAGCACAGCAGACCAGAAATATACTTCTGAGAGACAAGCTGTCTAAAGGCTCCTGTTTCAAAACAAAAATCTCTGTTTTGATCCTGGAAATACAAAGGTATTATTGGGACAAATATATTTAACAAATTAGAGACAACTTAAGATCTATAATGGTACAGGTAAGAAGGAAACTCCAGGAGACTATTCGTATTTCAGATGATTAAACTTTCCTGTCTATAAAACTCTCCTTGGGAACTGGAACCAGATGAGGTTCGAAACAAAATTAAGTACAATTAACTTTTAATTTACTGATTTAATGCCCACTACTAAATACATTTTCCATTTTGAATGTCACGTACTAATGATAAGCAACTCATCTGGAACTTGGCTAACTTTTGCAATTTAATATCTAACTTTAAAATTCTGGCTAGACAACATATTTGGAGGTTAAAAATTCTAGCAGCTGGGCATGGTGGCTCATGCCTATAATTCCAGCACTTTGGGAGGCCAAGGAGGGCAAATCATGAGGTCAGGAGTTCGAGACCAGCCTGGCTAACATTGTGAAACCCTGCCTCTACTAAAAATACAAAAAGTTACCTGGGCATGGTGGTGGGCAGTTGTAATCCCAGCTGCTTGGGAGGGTGAGGCAGGAGAATCACTTGAACCTGGGAGGCGGAGGTTGCAGTGAGCCAAGATCATGCCACTGCACCCCGGCCTGGGCAACAGTGCAAGACTCCATCTCAATTAAAAAAAAAAAAAAATTCTTCCACCCATGAATGGTGAGATGTACCCCAACTCAGACAAAAAGAGGTAAAATAATGAAGAGGAGCTAGAAGGACCTTGAGAAAAACAATGTCCTGAAACTCTGTTACATGTTTCAAAGACCTTATGCAACATAAGTAATAGAATAATTCATTTGCTTTTACTAATGGGCATTACTAAGGAGCCCTAATTTCTGCAGATTGAGGATTGAATGTGAAACACAAAATTAGAAGGAGCCTATACAGAGACTTGAGGAGAGGAATACAGGAGTAAGTAAAAAGAGTCTGTTCATAGATTGTGCATTTAAAATCACAATTATGTAATGAGTATTTTCACATTTGTTCTTTATTGCTTTTATCTATTTCTATTGCAAGCTTTTCAATGAAAGAAATAATGTGACACTTCTCTTGCTTCCTCCCCTCTGTCCCTCCTTCCTTACCTCCCTCCTTCCTTTCCTTTCCTTCCTTCCTTCCTTCCTTCCTTCCTTCTTTCCTTCCTTCCTTCCCCTTTTCTTTCTCCCACCTTAAAATTTTTAGCACTGAACATAGCATTCTGGTTAACAGATACTCATAAATTTAAATAAAATTGTTTCCATCACTTAGTGTTCCATGGTATATAAACACTTTGGATTATTTTTACTACTGAATATGTAATTTTTGTTCTTAAATTCATTTCCTCATATTTCATGTTCAATGTTTATAACTTACTGTTCAAAACTCTTATCTTTAAAACACTAATAATATAAGCCATTTGAAAAGATTGAATTCCAAAAACTTATAGCCTGATAATGTTCTGCCACAAAAAGAATGCTGAGCTATAGAAAACTCATTCATCATAGTAGTTTGGATTTCTACTTATTTGACATCTATGAGAATTGGCAGCCGTCTTTATCCAGAGGCAATGCTCCAGGCACATTTTCCTATTTTCATTATATGTACAGGATAATTTAAATGTATTTATCTTAAAATAATTGAAATTACTGATGCCCACATTTTGATTCTAGTTTTAGGATCTTCTTTTTTATGTGTACAGGTGCTAATTAATCAAGTTTCTCATCTTGCTAAGTGTTCTGAGAGTTTTAATTGCATTTCTTCTTAATGTCACAGAAAATAGACGCTGCAGAAATAAATGCATTGTGTTCTATCCATTATTTTAAAATTAAGAATAGAAACACAAATTTTGTATAACAAAAGAGCAGTAAATATTTGAGTGCTTTGCATTTGTAGAGCAGGGAAAAATACTCGTTTTCTATGAGGATCCCACCAAAACTAGATTTATAGCCTATGTTTTAGTTTCCTATTGCTGTGTAATAAACTACCTCAAAACCTAGTGCTTGAAACCACAACCATTGTATTTGTTAACTTTCGGATAGAACTTGGGTATGTTGTTTTTCTTTTCCATGTGTCACACATTTCTCAAGTGGCGGTGGCAAGATGGAAGCGGTCTTGAATACTCAGTATCATTTCATTCCCATATCTAGCACCTTGGCAAATGGGCTGGAGGTTGAGCCTATCTCTCACTCCTATTATGGCTCTCTCTAGATGGCCTCCCTAGGTTTCTTTACATGAATAGGTCCTAGAATCAAACATTCAGAATAGCTGATGTAAAACTGCTGCTCTTTCCAGGCCCAGACTCAGATGTTGCATGGCATCATTTTTGCTGCATTCTAATGATCAAAGCAAGCTGCAAAGTAAGAGTTGGTTCAAAAGCAATGGAAATGGATTCCATCTCTTGATAGGAAACTGGTAAGGTTACATTGCAAATGAGCATATGAGATAGTAGATATTATTGTGAGCATTGTTAGAAACCCAATCACTTATAACCTGGTTCAGTTCTCTTTGTTTTATTGGAGCTAGGTATTCTGCATTTGCAAAATGAGGTCGTTAATTCATTTATGTAGTATGTAGTTACTAGACAGTTAAAATATACTGTTGAACCAACAGACATGACTTCTCTGCTATGGAGCTTATCTGTGGATTGGACAAGGTAAAGTGTAAGATTGCTTCTCTTAAAATATTCAGTGATACTTAAAATTAAGCAAGGATGCAGCCATACGTACTTTCTAGGGAAATATACTTTGTGCTAAAGAACATTTCATTGTCTAAGATAGAAGAATTTCCTTGTTTAGGCTTTTTTAAAGCAATCTGATTGCTCACATAGTGTTACATTTCACTTGATTATTTTAAAATTATTTATATCTTAAGGTATGCCAAATATAAGGAAAAATCCTGTCCCTGCACAGTTAAATAAAACTTTTTTAATTTTAAATTTTAATGAGTATATAGCACGTGTGTTTACGGAATATATGAGATATTTTGATGCATGCATACAGTGCACAATAATAACATCAGGGTAAATAGAGCATCTGTCACCTCAAACATTTATTATTTATTTCTGTTACAGACATTTTAATTATGCTGCTTTAGTTACTTCAAAATGTATATTGTTGACTGTAATCACCCCGTTGTTCTATCAAATACTAGATCGTATTCATTCTATTTAACTATATTTTGTACACATCAACCATCCCTGCTTCCGTCCCTCATCCCCCAGCTAGTTTATACTTCTATAAAATAACTATTGATAGAATCAGGAACAGTTATTTTTATCAAACCATCCCTTCATTTTGTAGGCAAAAAGATTTGACAATAAATGACACAGAGAAACAAATACTAAACTGATAGTAACTAAACCATAAAACAAAGCAGCCCAGCTTTTTATCACTAACTGATAGTAACTAAATCATAAAACAAAGCAGCCCAGCTTTTGAGTGAGACCAAAGTCTTAAAGAGAAAATTATATGATATCCAGTCAGTCAACATTATCATTTACAAAATAGTGAAATAGTTCAATCTGCTATCACACCGTTTCCCAAACCATTGTGTTTAACCTTTTTAAAATCTTATGGCTGTAGTTTCAAAAGTAGAGTCAATTACCAAGACAAATAAAACTGATGAATTAACTAATTTGTATTCTCTTTAACTGTTTTGAAGAAACTCCACAAACATGCTGTTAGTTTCATTCATCTGAGCTTTGAATAGTTCACTGTTTGTGACAAAAAAAGCAGGGCAGGGAATACTTTAACATATGCCAGGTTCAAACAGAGTGAAATATGAGAGTTTATAATCTGTGAGACAGAAGCTTGATCTTTGAGAAATATTTGCATATAAAGTACATGCTTCAATATCATAATTCTGAAAGCCCACATTAACTGAAATTCAGTGCTATCACTTAATATGTTATGTAAATGGTAAGCAGAATCTATCTTTCCTTGTCTGCACATAAAAATAACTTTTCCTTCTGGGACTAATTTTGTAGGAAATATTTTAATTAATAATGTAAGGATAAAAACTGTAGAAAGAGTATCCAAAACAAAATCACACATGCTCAGTTTGAGAGAAAAAAAAATAATATGTACATATAAATATAAAAGCATAAAATGCAGTTAGAAACCCTCCTTCCATTGTTCTCATTCAGACCATTTCCTTTTGAAGAATAGGGCAGGAGAAAGAGCTTTAAATTGTTGCTTATGAAAAGGTCAAAGACCATGCATGTTTCTTGATACTTTTTAACTTAATTTTTAAAGTTGACATTCAGTAAATTGACTTTAAAATATATGAGTCTAGGCCAGGTGCAGTGGTTCAAGCCTGTAATCCCAGCACTTTGGGAGGCCGAGACGGGCGGATCACAAGGTCAGGAGATCGAGACCATTCTGGCTAAAATGGTGAAACCCCGTCTCTACTAATAAATACAAAAAAATAGCTGGGCGAGGTGGTGGGCGCCTGTGGTCACAGCTACTCGGGAGGCTGAGGCAGGAGAATGGCATGAACCTGAGAGGCGGAGCTTGCAGTGAGCTGAGATCTGGCCACTGCACTCCAGCTTGGGTGACAGAGCGAGACTCCATCTCAAAAATATATATATATATATCTATAAATTTAACATATGTATAAATTCAAAGAACTATTACCACAATCAGGATCCAGAACAGTTACAGATGTTAGGGAACCTGACCCTTTGTCATCATTCCCTCCTCTCACACTTTATTTATGACCACTACTAATCTGCGTTTTATTATTACTTTATTCTTTTAAGAGTGTTATACAAATGTAATCATATGTTGTGTGACCTTTTAAGACCGTCTTTATCTACTCAACAAAATACCTTTAAGGATCATCCAAATTGTTGCATGTATCATTAATTATTTATTTTTATTGCTGAACAGTATTCCATTGTGTGGATGTACCACAGTGTGTTTATTCATTCACCCATTGAAGGGCATTTGAGTTATTCCCAAAGTTTAGTTATTAGCAATAGAGAAAAAATAAACATCCTTTTGTTTATTTCATATTAACACATGTTTTCATTTCTCTAAGTTAAATACCCAGGAGTGAGATTGTTGGGTTATATGACAGGTATATGTTTAACTTTTTCAGAAACTGTCAAACTGTTTTCCAGGATGGTTGAACCGTTTGCCATTCCCAAGAGCAACTATTCAAATTCTAGTTGGTCTACATCCTTGCCAAAAATGGTATCATCAGTATTTTTGAAGATTTTGTCATACTAAAAGGCATGTTGAGGCACCTCATTTGCATTTCCCTAATGTCTAATGCTGTTGAATGTTCCTTCATGTGTTTTTTGGCCATCAGTATCTTCTTTGATGAGATTTCTGTTCAAGTGCTTGTGTTTATTTTAGATGGGTTGTTTCCTTTCATGCTGTTGAGTTTTAAGAGTTCTTTATATATTCTGGATACAACTCCTTTGTTGGATATGTGATATACAAATATTTTCTCCCCATCTGTACCTTGTTTTTTCATTTTCTTAAGAGAATCATTTATAGAGGAAAGTTTTGTGTTTTTTCTATTTTCTTATTTTTGGAAAATTTAATTAATCCTTTTTGATGCATTGCAGTTTTTTTTTGTCATGTCTCAGAGAACTTTGACCAGTGACAAAATATAAAGATTTTTTAAACGATTTCTTCTGAAAATTTTAGAATTTTACATTTTGCATTTGAGCTAATTATTGTATAAAATATGAAGTATAGATTGAGGCTATTTTTACATATAGATGTCTTATTGTTTCTCCTCCTTTTGTTTAACTCTTTCTCTATTGAATTGTTCTTGTAACCTCTTCAAAAATTAAATGTTCATTCTTTTGTGGGCCTATTTCTGAATTCTTTATTTTCCTCTTCTGATTTGTTTAGTCTCTTCTCAATACCACACTGTCTTGATTAATGTAGTTTCACACATTTTAAAATTGGGTCCTGCTCCAAGATGGCTGATCAGGAGGAACATCTCCCACCAAGGGACTGAATCACTGGGGAGACTGATGCACTACTAGATCTTCAGAAGAAAGGCATTGAGAACAGACAAAGGAAAGACACAAAGGCTGGGCTAAGAGAAAGCTGAGAACCCTGCATGGGGCTACTCTGTTCCAGGACTAGTTCCTGGCACCCAATGACTCCTTCAGAGGGGGTAAGTTTAACAGGCAAGGAGCAACCCACCCTCACCATGGACCTTGACTTGGCAAGGCAAGCCTCATAGCGAAGTAGTAGGGACAAAACTCCAGCTGGGCTGGAGCCCAGAGGGTTTGGTGTAGGAGCATTTTTAGTGGAGCATGGCCAGGAATACCCATCTCCCTTTGCTCAATTTGCTTCCATAGGAGACTTTAGCTCTAGGGGATCTGTGGAACTTGAACTATGCAGAGTGATCTTGCCCATGAGAGGATACCAGTCTGACCTGAGGACTCCTTGGTCTTCTGGCCTCTCCTGGGACCTAACCTGGCCACATCTGCTTTCAGCACAGTCCTCTGGTACTTCCTGGGGCCCACATCATAGCTCCTCTGCTAGGGGACTACACCTGATGGGCACAGCGCTCCAGCAGAGCAGCTCCTGCAGACATGTATCAGCCCATCCATACCGCCCCTCAACTGCAACCTCTCCTATGTCAACTCATTTGCAGAGACTTGCCCATTACCACCCCCATATTAATTTGCTGGCATGTATGCACACAGATGAACCTAGCCTTCTGTCTCCTGCCAGTATGTGTGTGTGTGCTTGTGCAACCTACCTTGCCACTGCTGCCAGCATGAGTGCACTCTGCACCCCTTCCCCTTGCTACACTATCATTTTCCTGAGAGTGCTGGTAGGCACAGAGCCTATTAGCCCCACCCTCACCAGTGCCCTACCCCTGCACTGGGTGTTAGTGAAAAGTAGTCACATAAAACAGCAGATCTGACCCCAGCCCTGAATGGACACTGCCACCAGCATGAACACATGCACAAAGGGTGCATAGAGTCCTGTGCCTGTGCCAAACAATGCCTGTCCCCTTATTAACACCACTACTGCTATAACACATGCACAGTCACTGCTGGGGGTCTGCTACCCCCAGCCAGACTGGCCACCACCGCTGTTGCCAACACTCACATGGGACTGGCACCCTGGCACCCACTAGCACCTTGCCACAGCCAAAGCCCATGCACCCCACTACACTTCCACTGCCACTGCTGCTGGCATGTGTGGACAAGGATGGATCTTGCTGCCACTGCCCTAGGAAGGTATCATCACCCATCAGAAGGTTGTGACCAGCAGTCTGGGAGCACCTCAACTCCTCTAGCACAGCAATTTTCTAATGCTGAGGAGCCAGAGATTCAAGCCAAACCTGATTCCAGTCCCCCAGAGTTAGAGCACATGTTCCAGAAGTCTTGAGCTGAGCATTGGCCTCCTAAAATCTTCCAGTAAGAAAGCCAGTCTACTGAAACCACCATATACCACAATCAAACCCTCAAGTTTATCAAATAGGACAACAGAAAAATAATAATAAAAGAAAAATAATTCAGAGGTCAGCAACCTCAAAGATGGAAGCAACATCAACCCACAAAGATAAGACAAAAATAGTCAAGAACTTTGACAACTCAAAAAGCCAGAGTGTGTTCTTCCTCCTAATGATTGCACCAGTTCTCCAGCAAGGATTCTGAATCAGGCTGAAAAGGTTGAAATAACATAAATAGAATTCAATGCATGGATAGGAACAAAGATTATTGAGATTTAAGAGAACCCTGAAACCCAATCCATGCAAGCTAGGAGTCAAAATAAAATGATACAGGAACTGTCTGACAAAATTGCCTGTATAGAAAAGAAGGTAACTGACCTGATAGAGCTGAAAACCACTCTTCAGGAATTTCATAATGCAATAGTGAATATTAACAGCAGTATAGATCAAGCTGGGGAAAAAATTGAGAGCTTGAAGACTAGCTTTCTGAAGTAAGACAGGAAAACAAGAATAAAGAAAAAAGAATAAAAATAAATGAACAAAACCTCTGAGATTATGGCTTTATGTAGAGACTGAATCTCTGACTCATTAGTGTCCCTGAAAGGAATGGGAAGAATGGAAGCAGTTTGGAAAACATATTTCAGGATATTATCCACAAAAACATCTCTAACCTAGCTAGAGAGGCCAACATTCAAATTCAGGACATGCAGAGAACCCCAGTAAGATATTTCACAAGAAGATCATCTCCAAGACACACAATCATCACATTCTCCAAGGCAGAAATGAAAGATAAGATGTTAAAGTCAGCTAGAGAGAAAGAGCAGATCACCTACAAAGGGAAACTCATCAAACTAACGAGGATGTCTCATCAAAAACTCTAAAGCCAGAAGAGCTTGGGAGGCCTGTATTCAACATTCTTAAAGAAAAGAAATTTCCACCATAAATTTCATATCTGGCCAAAGTAAGTTTTATAAGCAAAAGAAAAATAAGATCCTTTTTAGACAAGCAAATACCGAGGGATTTTTTTAACCATCAGACCTGTCTTACAAGAGCTCCTGAAAGAAGCACTAAAAGTGGAAAGGAAAGTCCATTACCAGTCACTGCTAAAAGCACAATGACAGGATCAAATACACTCATGTCAATTCTAAATGTAAAGGTAAATGGGCTACATGCCCCAATTAAAAGGCACAGAATGATAAGCTGGATAAAGAAGCAAAACTCAATGGTATGCTGTCTTCAAGAGACCCATCTCACCTGCAGTAACATCTATAGACTCAAAGATATGGAGGAAAATTTACCAAACAAATTAAAAAGAGAAAAAAAGCAGAGTTCACAATCCTAATTTCTGACAAAACAGACTTTAAACCAACAAAGGCAAAACCATACAAAAAGGACATTACAGAATAGTAAAGGTTTAAGTAAACAAGATCTAACTATCCTAAACACATATGCACTCAATGTAGGCCCACTCAGATTCCTAAAACAAGTTTTTAGAGACCTTCAAAGAGATGTAGAGTCCCACACAACAATAATGGGAGACTTTAACACCCCACTGACAGTACTAGATAGATCGTTGGGGCAGAAAATTAACAAAGACATTTAGGGCCTAGAATCAACAATGACCAAATGGATCTAGTTTACATCTACAGAACGCTCCATCCAAAAACAGTAGAATATACATTCTTCTTATCTGCAAATGGCACATACTCTAACATTGTCACACAATCAGACATAAAACAATTCTTAGCAAATTCAAAAAACCAAAGTTAAATCATCCACTGTTGGACCATAGCTCAATAAAAATAGCATTTGTTATGAAGAAAATTGCTCAAAACTATACATTTGTGGCTGGGCATGATGGTTCATGCCTGTAATCCCAGCACTTTGGGAGGCCAACATGGGTGGATCATAAAGTCAGGAGATTGAGACCATCCTGGTTAACATGGTGAAATCCTGTCTCTACTAAAAATACAAAAAAAAAAAAACAAACAAACAACAACAACAAAAAACTAGCCAGACATGGTGGTGGGCACCTGTAGTCCCAGCTACTTGGGAGGCTGAGGCAGGAGAATGGTGTGAAAAAAAAAAAAAAAAAAAGACATGCATTTACAAGGAAACTAAACAACTTGCTCCTGAAAGGCTTGTTGGCAAATAATGAAATTAAGGCAGAGATCAAAAAGTTATTTGAAATTAATGAGAATAAAGACACAACATACCAGAATATCTGGCACATTTTTCAGGTAGTGTTAAGAGGGAAGTTTAGAGCATTAAACACCAGTATCAAAAAGTTAAAAAGATCTCAAAGTAACAACCTAATATCATGACTAAAAGAACTAAAGAAACAAGAGCAAACCAACCCCAAAGCTAACAGAAAACAAGTAATAACCAAAATCATAGCTGAACTGAAGGAGATTGAGACATGAAAGTCATTTAAAAGATCCACAAAGCCAGGATGAGGCCAGCATCATCCTCATACCAAAACTTGGCAAAGACACTACAAAAAAAGAAAGCCTCAGGCAAATATTCTTGATGAACATTGATGCAAAAACCCTTAGCGAAATACTAGCAAACCAAATCCAGCAGCACATCAAAAAGTTAATCCAGCATAACCAAATAGGCTTTATCCTTGGGATGCAGGGTTGGTTCAACATATACATATCAATAAACATGATTCATCACATAAACAAAACTAAAGACAAAACCACATGATCACTTTGATAGATTTGCATGCATGCATATACTCATACTAACAGACACACAGGACTCCTGACTTATTAACTCTATATTTTTTTGTACCAGAGTAGTATGGCAAGGCATTTAGGTAAAATCTTTAATAGGAAATGTTTAAAAATTATTTTCCATTCATGAAAAATAATTTTATTCAAAATAAAATGGAGTATGCAAACAAAATAAAACACCATAACACCTTACATATGTTTTAATTAAACAGAGTATAAAGTACACATTGAAAAAATTAACTAGAAGTAGTTTGTCCTTCTGAAAAAAACATAAAGTTTTATTTCTAAATTAAAATTTAAAGATATTTGGAGTTCAATAACTTAATTGTTTTACTAGATATTTCTGTCCATATATGGAAAGTTGCTTAAGTAAACCATGCTACATCCAACTAATAAAGTACCATGCCACTGTTAAATAAAAAGAATGAGCGAGGGAAAATCTCTAGAATTTTGATGATCCTTGGGGATATTGATATGTTAAAAAAAAAGGTAGATGCAAAAGATTATATAAAGTATATTAATATTTATGTAGAAAAGAGGAAATAAAACATTTATCATTACCTGTTTATATTTTCAAAGAGCAGTATTTAGTACATAAGAAGTATAAACCAGAAACCAATGAAATTAGTTACTTATAGGGACAGTGGGGATGGGGAAAAGAGATAGGGGATAAATGAGATTTCTATGAACATACATTCTTACATAGTTTTACATAGTTCTAATTTTATAAACATTTTAATGATTTACAAAATAAAAAATATGACAAACAATAATTACAAAGAAATAAAAAAAACCTTAAATGCTAGCAGAAACAAATTAGTCTACATCAAATTATTACTATAACTACATAGAAATAACTCTACTCACTCAGTAAGTCTATTCACTCAAGGGGATGTTTTCAAAAAGCAAACAAAAACTAAAAAAATCTTAAAGGATACCAAATCATTCTTTTTTTTCTTTTATTTTTTGAGATGGAGTCTCGCTCTGTGGCCCAAGCTGGAGTGCAGTGGTGTGATCTCAGCTCACTGCAACCTCCGCCTACTGGGTTCAAGTGATTCTCCTGCCTCAGCCTCCTGAGTAGCTGGGATTACAGATGTGCACCGCCATGCCCCGCTAATTTTTGTGCTTCTAGTAGAGACGGGGTTTCACCATGTTGGCCAGGATGGACTTGAACTTCTCACCTCATGATCTGCCCACCTCAGCCTCCGAAAGTACTGGAATTACAGACATGAGCAACAGCATCTGGCCAAATCATTCTTTACTCTTAATTAACATTGGTTTGGTGGGGGTCATAGTGTTTATAATCTCTTTAATATTCTATAGTTATTATAATATGGAGATTATTATTTTAAAATAACTTTTTATAATGTTTGAGCACTTATATGCCCATCCATATATGTTTAATATTGAGATCATCCTTTACATAATAATTTGCAATTGTTTAATTTGCTATCTTATAAGTTTATAAAAGAGAATAAGTCTTAACCAGAAATACCATATTAGGGTCTTCTTTAAAAGTATAGTTTTTAAACAATAATTTTGTTTCTTTAAAGTTTCAGCAGTTATATGTATATAATGTAAAAGATTGATATAAATTCTGGCTTTTATTTGCTGATAATCTTTTTCTTTACCACCTGTGCTCTCTTAAGTTGAAGTCATATAAACAAATACATAATGAAACAAATGATCACTAAATTAAAGAAAAAACAAAATTTCCCCAATATCTAGGTATGATGCAGATCTTAACTGATATATTTGCAATTACTGTGTATTTACTTGTTAATAAAACTACATGTACATTTTCCTTTGCAAAGAATGTTAGTAGCTAATCTTGGTCCCAAATTTTATATCTTCCATGCAATGCTATATCTTTTTCTTGGTATTATATCAAGAATTGTAGCTAGCTAGCTAGCTAGCCTGATAGATAGATAATAGATAGATGTATTTTAAATATGTTTTGTATATTTATATAATATAAACTAATAAAGTTTCTATATATGTAAATGAATGTATGTATAAATGTATAATACATATAACATATAATTATTTAACATACACTTATTGATATTATTATATTATTGAAATACATTTGCCATTGTTTCCAGGCTTGCAGAGCTCTGAGGTGTGCTGTGTGTAATTGTTCTCTGTCATTGATCCAATGGCTCCTGCCAAACGGATAATGGCATTCACATTTTAGGTCATTTTTCCTTATTGGAATTTTGTGTCCTGAATAATATATTATTTCATAAGATCATTCTTTGTAAAATATGCTCTGCCTCCACTATAAGCAATTGATGATAGTTGTCTATAAGCCCATATAATGACAGGAAAACAAATTGTCTGTTTCCAATATTTAATGCTGTACTAAAATCGTTATAATATCATCTATAATACTGAGGTTATAGTTTAGATGTTTTCAGATCTTCTTGGGGTTAAGTATTATGCCTAACTAGTTTCAAGCAATGAACTTTGTTCATTTTATTTTGGAGATATGACATGTGACATCTACTCACATAAAAATATGAAATTTACTCTAAAATTTGACATTCAATAATTGCTGAGATATATTAATATTAATGGTCTAGCATTCTTTATATTACCATTTACAGAATCAAACTATTTTAACTGTTTTTTTTTTTAATTTTTATTATACTTTAAGTTCTAGGGTACATGTGCACAATGGGCAGGATTGTTACATATGTATACATGTGCCATGTTGGTGTGCTACACCATTAACTTGACATTTACATTAGGTATATCTCCTAATGCTATCCCTCCCCACTGCTTCCACCCCATGACAGGCCCTGGTGTGTGATGTTCTCCTTCCTGTGTCCAAGTGTTCTCACTGTTCAGTTCCCGCCTATGAGTGAGAACATGTGGTGTCTGATTTTCTGTTCTTGCAATAGTTTGCTGAGAATGATGGCTTCCAGCTGCATCCATGTCCCTACAAAGAACATGAACTCATCCTTTTTTATGGCTGCATAGTATTCCATGGTGTATATGTGACGCATTTCCTTAATTCAGTCTGCCATTGATGGACATTTGGGTTGGTTCCAAGTCTTTGCTATTGTGAATAGTGCCGCAGTAAACATACATATGCATGTGTCTTTATAGCAGCATGATTTATAATCCTTTGGGTATATACCCAGTAATGGGATAGCTGGGTCAAATGGTATTTCTAGTTCTAGGTCCTTGAGGAATGACCACACTGTCTTCCACAATGGCTGAACTAGTTTAAAGTCCCACCAACAGAGTAAAAGTGTTCCTATTTCTCCACATCCTCTCCAGCACCTGTTGTTTCCTGACTTTTTAATGATCACCATTCTAACTGGTGTGAGATGGTATCTCATTGTGGTTTTGATTTGCATTTCTCTGATGGCGAGTGATGATGAACATTTTTTCATGTGTCTGTTGGCTGCATAAATGTCTTCTTTTGAGAAGTGTCTGTTCATATCCTTTGCCCACTTTTTGATGGGGTTGTTTGTTTTTTTCTTGTAAATTTGTTTGAGTTCTTTGTAGGTTCTGGATATTAGCCCTTTGTCAGATGAGTAGATTGCAAAATTTTCTTCCATTCTGTAGGTTGCCTGTTCACTCTGATGGTAGTTTCTTTTGCTGTGCAGAAGCTCTTTAGTTTAATTAGATCCCATTTGTGAATTTTGGCTTTTGTTGCCATTGCTTTAGGTGTTTTGGACATGAAGTCCTTGCCCATGCCTATGTCCTGAATGGTACTGCCTAGGTTTTCTTCTAGGTTTTTAAGGTTTTAGGTCTAACATTTAAGTCTCTAATTAATCTTGAATTAATTTTTGTATAAGGTGTAAGGAAGGGATCCTGCTTCAGCTTTCTACATATGGCTAGCCAGTTTTCCCAGCACCATTTATTAAATAGGGAATCCTTTCCCCATTTCTTGTTTTGTCAGGTTTCTCAAAGATCAGATGGTTGTAGACATGAGGTATTATTCTGTGGGCTCTGTCTGTTCCATTGGTCTATATCTCTGTTCTGGTACCAGTACCATGCTGTTTTGGTTACTGTAGCCTTGTAGTATAGCTTGAAATCAAGTAGCGTGATGGCTCCAGCTTTGTTCTTTTGGCTTACAATTGTCTTGGCAATGCGGGCTCTTTTTTGGTTCCATATGAACTTTAAAGTAGTTTTTTCCAGTTCTGTGAAGAAAGTCATTGTTAGCTTAATGGGGATGGCATTGAGTCTATAAATTACCTTGGGAAGTATGGCCATTTTCATGATATTGATTCTTCCTATCCATGAGCATGGAATGTTCTTCCATTTGTTTGTGTCCTCTTTTATTTCATTGAGCAGTGTTTTGTAGTTCTCCTTGAAGAGGTCCTTCACATCCCTTGTAAGTTGGATTCCTGGGTATTTCTTTCTATTTGAAGCAATTATGAATGGGAGTTCACTCATGATTTGGCTCTCTGTTTGTCTGTTGTTGGTGCATAGGAATGCTCGTTATTTTTGCACATTGATTTTTTATCCTGAGACTTTGCTGAAGTTTCTTATCAGTTTAAGGAGATTTTGGGCTAAGATGATGGGGTTCTCTAAATATACAATCACGTCATCTGCAAACAGGGACAATTTGCCTTCCTCTTTTCCTAATTGAATACCCTTTATTTCTTTCTCCTGCCTGATTACCCTGGCCAAAACTTCCAACACTATGTTGAATAGAAGTGGTGAGAGAGGGCATCCCTGTCTTGTGCCAGTTTTCAAAGGGAATGATTCCAGCTTTTGGCCATTCAGTGTGATATTGGCTATGGGTTTGCCATAAGTAGCTCTTATTATTTTGAGATATGTCCCATCAATACCTAGTTTATTGAGAGTTTATAGCATGAAGGGCTATTGAATGTTTTCAAAGGCCTTTTCTGCATGTATTGAGATAATCATGTGGTTTTTGTCTTTGGTTCTGTTTATATGATGGATTACGTTTACTGATTTGTGTATGTTGAACCAGCCTTGCATCCCAGGGATGAAGCCAACTTGATCATGGTGGATAAGCTTTTTGATGTGCTGCTGGATTGAGTTTTCCAGTATTTCATTGAGGATTTTTGCATTGGTGTTCATCAGGGATATTGATCTAAAATTATCTTTTTTTGTTGTATCTCTGCCAGGCTTTGTTATCCAGATTATGTTGGCCTCATAAAATGAGTTAGGGAGAATTCCCTCTTTTTCAATTGATTGGAATAGTTTCAGAAGGAATGGTACCAGCTCCTCTTTGCCCCTCTGGTAGAATTCAGCTGTGAATCTTTCCGGTGCTGGACTTTTTTTGACTGGTAGGCTATTAATTATTGCCTCAATTTCAGAGCCTGTTTTTGGTCTATTCAGGGATTCAATCTGGTCCTGGACTTTTTTTGACTGGTAGGCTATTAATTATTGCCTCAATTTCAGAGCCTGTTTTTGGTCTATTCAGGGATTCAACTTCTTCCTGGCTTATTCTTGGGAGAGTGTATGTGTCCAGGAAATTATCCATTTCTTCTGGGTTTTCTAGTTTATTTGTATGACAGTGTTTATAGTATTCTCTGATTGTAGGTTGCATTTCTTTGGGGTCGATGGTGATATCCCCTTTATCATTTTTTAGTGTGTCTATTTTATTCTTCTCTTTTTTCTTCTTTATTCGTCTTGCTAGCAGTCTATCAATTTTGTTGCTCCTTTGAAAAAAACAGCTCCTGGATTCATTAATTTTTTGAAAGATTTCTTGTGTCTCTATCTCCTTCTGTTCTGCTCTGGTCTTAGTTATTTCTTGCCTTCTGCTAGCTTTTGAATGTGTTTTCTCTTGCTTCTCTAGTTCTTTTAATTGTGATGTTAGTGTGTCAATTTTAGATCTTTCCAGCTTTCTCTTATGGGTATTTAGTGCTATAAATTTCCCTCTACACACTGCTTTACATGTGTCCCAGAGATTCTGGTATGTTTTGTCTTTGTTCTCATTGGCTTCAAAGAACATCTTTATTTCTGCCTTCATTTCGTTATGTACCCAGTAGTCATTCAGGAGCAGGTTGTTCAGTTTCCATGCAGTTGGGCAGTTTTGAGTAACTTTCTTAATCCTGAGTTCTAATTGGATTGCACTGTGGTCTGAGAGACAGTTTGTTACAATTTCTGTTCTTTTACATTTGCTGAGGAGTGCTTTATTTCCAGCTATGTGGTCAATTTTGGAGTAAGTGCTATGTGGTGCTGAGAAGAATATATATTCTGTTGATTCGGAGTGGTGAGTTCCATAGATGTCTATTAGGTCTGCTTGGTGCAGAGCTGAGTTCAATTCCTGGATATCCTTGTTAATTTTTGTCTTGTTGATCTGTCTAATGTTGACAGTGGGGTGTTAAAGTCTCGCATTATTTTTGTGTGGGAGTCTAAGTCTCTTTGTAAGTCTCTAAGGACTTGCTTTATGAGTCTGGTTGCTCCTGTATTGGGTGCATATATATTTAGTTTAGTTAGCTCTTCTTGCTGAATTGATCCCTTTACTATTATGTAATGACCTTCTTTGTCTTTTTTGATCTTTGTTGGTTTCAAGTCTCTTTTATATGAGACTAGGATTGCAACCCCTGGCTCTTTTTGTTTTCCATTTGCTTGGTAGATTTTCTTCCATCCCTTTATTTTGAGCCTATCTGTGTCTCTGCACATGAAATTGGTCTCCTGAATATAGCACACTGATGGGTCTTGACTCTTTATCTACTTTGTCAGTCTGTGTCTTTTAATTGGAACATTTAGCCCATTTACATTTAAGGTTAACATTGTTATGTGTGAATTTGATCTTGTCATTGTGATGTTAGCTTGTTATTTTGCTAATTAGTTGATGCAGTTTCTTCCTAGCATCGACGGTCTTTACATTTTGGCATGTTTTTGCAGTGACTGGTACCAATTGTTCCTTTCCATGTTTAGTGTTTCCTTCAAAAGCTCTTGTGTGGCAAGCCTGGTGGTGACAAAAATCTCTAAGCATTTGCTTGTCTGCAAAGGATTTTATTTCTCCTTCACTTATGAAAATTAGTTTGGCTGGACATGAAATTCTGGGTTGAAAATTCTTGTCTTTAAGAATGTTGAATATTGGTCCTCTCTTTCTTCTGGCTTGTAGAGTTTCTGCCGAGAGATCTGCTATTAGTCTTATGGGCTTCCCTTTGTGGGTAACCCAGCCTTTATCTCTGACTGCCCCTAACCTTTTGTCCTTCATTTCAACTTTGGTGAATCTGACAATTATGTGTCTTGGAGTTGCTCTTCTCAAGGAGTATCTTTGTGGCATTCTCTGTATTTCCTGAATTTGAATATCAGCCTGCCTTTCTAGGTTGGGAAAGTTCTCCTGCATAATATCCTGCAGAATGTTTTCCAACTTGGTTCCATTCTCCCCATCACTTTCAGGTACACCAATCAGATATAGATTTGGTCTTTTACATAGTCCCATATTTCTTGGATTCTTTGTTCATTTCTTTTTACTCTTTTTTCTCTAAACTTCTCTTCTGACTTTATTTCATTCATTTGATTTTCAATCACTGATACCCTTTCTTCCAGTTGATCAAATCAGTTACTGAAGCTTGTGCATTTGTCACCTAGTTCTCATGCCATGGTTTTCACCTCCATCAGGTCATTTAAGGACTTCTCTACATTGGTTATTCTAGTTAGCCATTCATCTAATCTTTTTTCAAGGTTGTTAACTTCTTTACGATGGGTTCAAACTTCCTCCTTTAGATCAAAGAAGTTTGATCATCTGAAGACTTCTCTCAACACATCAAAGTCATTCTCCATCCAGCTGTGTTCCATTGCTGGTGAGGAGCTGCGTTCCTTTGGAGGGCTAGAGGTGCTCTGATTTTTAGAATTTTCAGCTCTGTTTATTCCCCATCTTTGTAGCTGTATCTACCTTTGGTCTTTGATGATGGTGACATGCAGATGGGATTTTGGTGTATATGTCCTTTCTGTTTGTTAGCTTTCCTTCTAACAGTCAGGACCCTCAGCTGCAGGTCTGTTGGAGTTTACTCGAGGTCCACTCCAGACCCTGTTTGCCTGGGTATCAGCAGCGGAGGCTGCAGAAGAGTGAATATTGCTGAACAGCAAATGTTGCTGCCTGATCGTTCCTCTGGAAGCTTTGTCTCAGAGGGGTACCCGGTCATGTGAGGTGTCAGTCTGCCCCTACTCAGGGATGTCTCCTGGTTAGGCTTCTCGGGGATCAGAGACCCACTTGAGGGGGCTGTCAGTCCATTCTCAGATCTCAAACTCCAAGCTTGGAGAATCACTGCTCTCTTCAAAGCTGTCAGACAGGGACATTTAAATATGCAGAGGTTTCTGCTGCCTTTTGATTGGCTATGCCTTGTCCTCAGAGGTGGAATCTACAGAGGCAGGTAGGCCTCCTTGAGCTGCGGTGGGTTACTCCCAGTTCATTCTTCCCAGCTGCTTCGTTTACCTACTCAAGCCTCAGCAATGGTGGGCACTCCTCCCCCAGCCTTGCTGCCACCTTGCAGTTAAATCTAAGACTGCTGTGCTGGCAATGTGGGAGGCCCCGTGGGTGTGGATCCCTCTGAGCCAGGCACAGGATATAATCTCCTTGTGTGCCATTTGCTAAGACCCTTAGAAAAGCTCAGTATTATGGTGGGAGTGACTCGATTTTCCAGGTGCTGTGTGTCACAGTTTCCCTTGGCTAGGAAATGAAATTCCCTTATCCCTTGTGCTTCCCAGGTGAGGTGATGTCTTACTGTACTTCGACTCTTGCTCTGTGGACTGCACCCACCATCCTGCACCTACTGTCTGACACAATCCAGTGAGATGAACCCAGTACCTCAGTTAGAAATGCAGAAATCACCCGTCTTCTGTGTCACTCATGCTGGGAACTGTAGCCTGGAGCTGTTCCTATTTGACCATCTTGGAATTCTCCTATTTTAATTGTTTATTTGGCAGAATCAAACTTGCCTTTAAATCTTATTTTCAAAAAGTGTAGTTGAGTAGTAGGAAGTGTTAGTGAAACAATATCGACTGCTAGTCAATAATTTTTATTATTGAAACTTGAGCAGCTGAAAACATAAACCAGAGCAATCTAAAAGTTTGGCTTCAGAAATGGGGTGCAAAGCATTTAAAAGTGATTAATGACTGTGTGTTTTATCATTTGTTACAAAAAATTTTGAAGCATAGTTATAATAATTTTTGTATGAAATTGAAAATATGATACATATCTTTTACCTTCTAAAAAAATCCTTTTTATATTAGTTTCCAACAATTTTTGGCCTTTATCACATATTTCAACATATTTGAATTTCTTTTATCTTTTAGTTAATACAACTTGTTCAGAACAAAAATATAAAATTTCTAGAGTTGTGCATCAACTTTTTCTTATTTTTTTTCAATTTTTAAAAATTTGAGACAGAGTCTTGCTCTGTCACCGAGGCTAGAGTGCAGTGGTGCAATCTCGGCTCACTGCAAGCTCTGCCTCCCAGGTTCACACCATTCTCCTGCCTCAGCCTCCCGAGTAGCTGGGAACACAGGTGCGTGCCACCACACCTGGCTAATTTTTTGTATTTTTAGTAGAAACAAGGTTTCACTGTGTTAGCCAGGATAGTCTTGATCTCCTGACCTTGTGATCCACCCACCTCAGCATCCCAAAGTTCTGGGATTACAGGTGTGAGTGACTGCGCCCAGCCAACTTTTTCTTATTTTTAATCTCATTAGTGTTATCACTAGTTATTCATGTAAGAGCCGTTGGAAACCTTCAAGACTTCCTCTTCTGTATACTTCCCATACTAAATCATGCTTGTTTTTCTCTGGTTATATTCTTCTGATTCTCATTTGAAACAATTTTTTTTTTTTCTCTTCCTGTTCTTGACTCAGCTGAATATTCATTATTTCCCAACAGGAAAGTGGTGATAGCCTACCAACCATTATCACTACATTTGGTCTATTTTTTTTCCAGTCAGTCCTCCAAGTTGCTAACAATATTATCATTCTAAAACAAAAATCTAGTTATATTACTCTCATGTTTTGACCACTTACTACCACAAGGTAAAGTGTAAATTCCTTACCTTGTCTTGTATGAATCTTTATTATTTGATCATAACCTACCTTTTTAGAACCCATCTACAGCTATTTCAAACACTTTGGAATCTTTATTATTCCAAGTAAGTCCTATGATGTTTCAAGTTTTGATGTTTTTGTAGCTGATGTCTTTCTGTCTTGAATAATTCTTGCTTTCCTCCACCAGATATATAGTCACTTAAATTACCTTTTCTGTAAAACCTCAATAATTAGTCAGAAGTGATTTCTTCCACTCCAGCTTTCCAGATTATTTGCAAGGCATAGATATCTCATGTTTACTTTGTATCTGTAACTCATTCTCTCACACATGATATACATTTCAATTCATTTGTATTGAGTGATAGAATGAGTGACTGCATTTTATAGATAATGAAATGAAGCATCAGTGTTTAGTAACAAAAGTTAGCAAAGGAGCAGAAGTACATTTAAAACAGAGATATAGTTATGGGTATGGTCAATTTTTTTACCAAAGCTGAAGAATATAATGTAGGGGTCTTGATAGTTAAATTAGTTGATATGAATGGTTGAATTAATGATGATGAAACTGAGAAAACAGTTTTGATTGATAATTATTTAGTGTCACTTATAAGAAAATAAAGAGTATAGTTTTGTAAAGATAACTGGAATTTGTTTCAATCAGCTGTAGTAAGACATGAACACAGGAATACTACTGTTATGAAGGAAGTTTATTATACTCATAGTTTCCTACAGACAGGAGGCAACAGCACATCACACAGGATGGGGGCCAGGAAAGGAGAAAGTACCAGGATCAGTTGGAAGGCAGAAGGAGCAAGAAAACATGTGGGCAAGTAACTTTGTTTTGATTTTCTCAGGAAGGGATGAGCAAGGCAGTTTAGTATTGGCTAATTTGAATAACTTCAATGGAGTCTGGGGCATAGGAGTTGTCCCTTTTGTTAGGCACTTGGTCCTGGGATGATTAGAATCAGTGGATAGTAGCCTGGAGTATGAGTTTTTAAAGGAGGTCGTTGAGGATATGGACTCTGGATTACTTGGATTGCATATAAAATGTTCACTACCAATGAATTATCTGTCTCTAGGAATTGGCTAACCCTAGGAAGGGTAGTCCCTCCAGGGTCAGCAATCCCCCAAAACCTCAAAGCATCAGAGTAAAGAAAAAAAATCGTAAAAGAATTAGAAATAAGATAAAGCTTTATGAAATTACTCTCAAACAATGATGAAGTCACCAATAAGGAATATTTATCACTTCCTCCTTGCTTTCAAATATGAAAAAAATGGAAAAGAAAAATCTTTATTTACAACTCTTTGGCCATTGTGAACTTACAAAGTATGTCAGTTAGTACCTGTAGGCGAGAGAAAGAGCCCTGAATACAGAGGCTTTGTTTGCAAACAGCTCAAATAGCAAGATTTTATGATTGAAAAATTGAAAGCTCTCTCTATATAAAGCACAGCCAGAGCAAACAGCTCCAGCAGTGAGTGGCAAAGAAAGCATATTTCATCCACAGAAAATGACTCTGGTGCATTAGTCAATGCTATCATGGCAAAGGTCCCTGAGACCCTGAGAGACAATGGGGAGTAAGCAGAGGCTGGATGATGTTTGTTTCCAAACCTTTTGGGATCTGAAAAGTCTTTTTTATCAAATTAGTGGCCATGGTGTGGCACATCTACTTTCAGTTTGCAAAAGATAAAGACTGATGAATTAAAACTTTAAAGCAAGGTAGAGTGAAAGACAGAAAAATATTTTTCAGCCACTGTAGCTCAAATCCATTTATAAGCACTGCCTGTCTGGCCTGTTACACCATCCAGCTTCCTTTTGTGAAATTCATCAATCCTCTTTTACTCAGGGATAAGTAGTAACCTTTCAATAACACTCAACTGAGGTGTTAGTGCCAGGGACATTGGGGGTCAGCTGGTGGATTCTTTCCTGTTAATGCCCAAATGAGGGATATGGATTAAAGGAACCACAGGAAGCCAAGCTTCTCTAGCTTAAAGGATGCTTTCTTAAATCCTTAGGTAGGTAGTTTGGTGAGAAAACAAGTATGCCCTTATTTTTAAAGTGATTCACTAACTCTGGAGACCTGTTTCTGTTAAAAATCATATTAATGCCCATTTCTTCCTTTCCACAGAAAATTAAATAGAAATTTGTGGCCAAGTTACTTTCTCAGCTGAGACAAAGATAACGGCATAAAAGCCACTGTCATTAACCTTAATATAAAACAGGACATGGTTAGCAACTGTGAAATTATGAAAAATTTTGTTCTCCATTAGTTTTTCTTTTCTGGCCTGTTCTGAAAATGCATCCAGCATAGCTGGAAGCCCTACTTCTCTATCCAAGAGATAAAGAATGTTAAGCTCTTGCTGCCTTCTCGTTCATTTTCTTTTCTTTCTTTTTATTTTTATTTTTTCAGATTTAGTGAAGAAAGCAAGAGGGCTATAGCTATAGTTACAGCTACATACAGAAGAAAGTGCTTTGAAAAGATATCACTCACATGGAAAAGAAATGTGCTCTTGGAGGAAGATAATCTGTCAATCCATATAGATTGTTTAGGCTTTGATTATGAACATCAAAGTATACTTGATTATAGTAAAAAGCTCTTCTATGCTAATTGGAGAATGACTTAAATTTTCTACCAGGAACACTGAAGTTGAAGCATAAGATGAGGAAAGATGAGGAACCAAGAAGCTAAACCACGATCTCTGCCACACAACAGAGAGGGCTAAGGATAAGAATGAATTTGAGGTGATAAAAACAAACTCACAAAAGACTTGAAGTTTCTTTCTGAAACTAATAGGAACCCTTGCCTACTCTACTTATCTAGGTCTAATTAGAAAAACGTTTCCAAAGCAATTGTGATAAGCTATGAAATTCACTGAAGGCCTTTTCCCATGATTATCAAGAGGTAACCATTGTTTTTATTTTTTTACATCTCTTATAAACTAAATACATAGATAGCGCCATAAAATGTAAAAAAAGAGGGTGAAAGATATAAAAAACATAATGATTGCATTCAATAGAATAAAAAATTCCTAAAATAAAGCTCTCTTCCACACTCACTTTAAATTCCATAATTACTTATTGAACACCTACTATATGAAATGCACATAATAAGATCAAGCATGAACATCTTATATATGCTCTCTGGCTTCCAAGTTGCTCAAAATCTTATAAGACAGAGGAGCCAAATAAAGAACTACTTTGTAAGGAGAAGGGTGATAATGCTACACAAGTCCTTGTATGCCTCACAGCAGTGACTTCACTCAAAGAATATCCAATCTTTGTAGACAAGTTCTAGCTTTGGACTTTGCTGAAATATGTGTTGTCCTGGTAACATAATTGAATCCACTTTTTCATTTAAATCTCCACTGAATTGAATGCATTTCAGTGAAAATCTATCCTTCCTTCCTTCCTTCCTT
>NW_012116788.1:770493-810404 GCF_000951035.1 Colobus angolensis palliatus | reverse complement strand
TCTCTCTCTCTCTCTCTCTCTCTCTCTCTCTCTCCCTCTCTTTCTTTTCTTTCTCTCTCTCTCTCTTTTCTGTATCTCTAGTGCCACTCAGGGCTAAAGTATGAAATAGGAGCTCAATACATTATTTGTTAAGCTGAAATAAAACAGAGAGGGACAGCTCTTAGGAGAACTTTAAACCAAAACTAAAATTCTAAGACGCCCTCCAACCAACCATCTCAATGAATCTCTCTTCTCGGCTGAAGACATTCCAAAATGAGTTCAGGCCATGTCAGGAATGAAGGTTTGGACAGTGCTCCTTATACTCTCCTCGCTTTGGGAATTCAGGAAAAGCCAACCAGCATTTAACATCAACACAGACTTTAAGTCTGATAAGAAACATTTATAATCTATCCTCTCTGAAGCCTGTTACCTGGAGGCTTCATCTGCATGATAAAACTTTGCTTGCCAAAACCCCTTATCATTATAACATAGACATTTCTTTCTATTGATTCCAGGTCTTTAGACAATAACTGAACTCTTTCAACCAATTGCCAATCAGAAAAATTTTAAGTTTACCTATAACCTGGAAACCCCCACTTCAAGTTATCCTGCCTTTGCAAACAGTACCAATGTATATGCTACATGTATTTGATTATTGTCTCATGGTTCCCTTTAACATATAGATCTATACTATGCCCCAACCACCATGGACACATGTTCTCAGGATATTCTGAGGGCTGTGTCATGGATCACTGGTCACTCATATTTGACTGAGAATAAATCTCTTCAAATACTTTTTAGGGGTTGACTCTTTTTGTCGATAGAACTGGAACAATTGCCTGTCTTTCTTATCCTCTTCCTTCGTTTTCTTTTCTTTTTTTTTTTTTTTTTTGTGAGATGGAGTCTCACTCTGTTGCCCAGGCTGGAGTGCAGTGCTGCAATCTCGGCTCACTGCAAGCTCCGCCTCCCAGGTTCAAGCCATAATCCTGCCTCAGCCTCCCAAGTAGCTGGGACTACAGGCGCCCGCCACCACACCCAGCTAATTTTTGTATTTTTAGTAGAAATGGGATTTCACCATGGTCTCGATCTCCTGACCTCGTGATCCACCTGCCTAGACCCCCTAACGTACTGGGATTGCAGGCGTGAGCCACCGCGCCCGGCCTTTTCTATCCTGTTCTTAATACCAGATTGACTCACAGCTGATGCTAAGATATGTAGCTTATAATGATTTCTTTCCCTCTCTCTAATTCTGACATAGCTTTTTAAAAATGCTTATCTAAAGGTTAATAATTTCATTGAAACCACAGCCTAGATGCTGGAGTCATTGATAAGTATTTGTGTTTGATTTTTTTTTTAATTATCATTTAGTAAAATTAACATTTTTATTGTGTGGTGTAAAGATTTATGCATTTTAACATGTTTAGGTTGGTGTAACCACCACTACAATCAGTACACAAAATGGTTCTATCAGTGCAAAAAGCTCTTTCATGCTATCCTTTGTAGCCATTTCCTCCCCCACCGATAATCTCTGACAACCAGTTATCTGTTCTCTAGAATGTCCAATCCTTAGCAATAATGAAATTTTAGTTCGTTTTCCAAAGTGTTGTAATAGTTGGAGCTCATGAATTTAGGCAAGAAAAAAACATATTATGTCTTTAAATAATGCTTTTAAAAAGAGACGTTAGTAAGTGTATCTTTTTCAAATGTGTTTTTTCTCTATGTTGCTAGGTTTTTTGGTTTTATGGTCCATGAAAGAAAACGGAAATGAAGAAAACACATACACACATATTTCCACTCATTATTTCCCCTGCCTTAATATTATTAACTTTGTCCTTCCTCAAAATATTTATACTTTAATTAAAATGGCTGAAGACAAATTTAATTTTTATAGGATATCACTCCTCACTGAGCCCCCATTATAGGTGCAGTTGCTATAATTACTCCTGAATTAAAGATACATATAATAACTTCATAATATAAAGTGTCTCCCAAAACCATGTATTCCCTTCTCCTGTCTGTTGGGTAAGTTGTGAGGTTTTTCAGAACTCCCTTTCTCGAATTAGCTTTAACAAAAGTTGAATATTTTAATAGAAGGAAAGTGGAGATTCAATGGGCAAATCAAAAGGTCTTTATGGTGAAAGTGTACTTCATGTATTGTATTTTGGGGTATGTCAAAAAAATGAAATTATACAGTTCGTGACCTTTTGAAGCTGGTTTCTTTTACTCAGCATAATGACTTTGAGATTATTTTGAAATTGTTGTGTGTATTCCTAGTTCATTCTTTTTTGTTGCTGAGTAGTTTTCTTGTAATTTTACCTGGATAAGTAAAGAGTGGAATAGGGTTCCTATTAAAAGAGCTTCAGAGAGGAACTTCAGTGGAATACACCACAGTGTGTATACTACCATTTGCCCATTGAAAGATGTTTGGATTGTAACAGTTTTGAATGTTTATTAATAGAGCTGTTTTGAGCATTCATTCATATATTTATGCACGAATGTAAACTTTTATTTTTCTGGGGAAAATATGCGGAAGTCAGATTGCTTGATTACTTGTTAAATGTATGTTGAACTTTGTGAGAAACTCTCATAGCTTTTTTGTGTTTTTTATTTTTATAAAATTGCTTCAATTTCCATTTACAGCCCCCAAAACCAATTTTTTTCCAAATGGTTTTTCAAAATTGTACAGTTGGTGTTAAATATACCTAGGAAAATCTCTCAATGTTTTTTTAAATGCATAATCATTGAAAGTACTCTATTGATGGCTTTTTAAGTTAAAATATAGTTATCTGAGAAAGTTCAAGAAAATAGAATTCTAATACTTTATGATAAACAATTATGTAAGTGCTTATTAATTTGTTCTCATTGTCGACACAGTGTATAGATATGTAAAGAAGAATTAGGAAAACAAATACTTCATAGTAACTCATTATAACATATCAAAGTGTCTTTTAGTGTATATTCATAGTTTATTTAATGGACAATTACTTACATATAAAGTTGGAGAGAAAAATATTAGCAAGCTGACACTAATCTAAAATTAACATTTCCCCATTTTCCATCTACACATTGCCATAGTCTTAATAAACAAAATAGATAAGAAGGAAAATCATATAAATAAGTTAATTTTTATGAACATTTTTGTTTGACATTTAATCAGAATAGCAGTATTGACCAGACTCCTTTTTATTAATCTGAAGAATTTTTAAAGAACGAAAATATCGCATTCATCAGTTGTAATCCATTAGCTGCTTGTCAAATAAATAGTTATTAGTTATTTAGTTTTCCCTCTGACAAAACTTACAGTATGTCTGCAAAAGCCATGGCTTTTAAAGCATGATTAGTAATACTTTCATTCAACATAGGAGCAAAAATTGGATTTTGTTTGCTCTATGCTTTATGCTTCATGAATTTAACTTAACTAAGTAGTCAAAAAATATGTGAAAACAGCTGCAGTGGGCCGTTGACCATGTTTGCTTCTATTTTTTAATAATGCTACTTTGCATTTTGGTTAAGTCAGCTTTTCATAGAACCAACATCTATTCTTAAACACCTATATATCACCACAAAACGGTGAAACTATCAACTGCTCTGTTTATCTCAGCTCACTGAATAACACTTGCTTATCTTGGTTTTGTGTGTGTGTGTGCATGCGTATGTGTGTTAGCCTAATTCAGCAAAACCGAGAACCAGACTATCGATTCATTTAAAAATTGTAACCCATTCCCCATAAAATGTTGAAAACCATGAAAAGATCATATTTCAGGTAACACTATTAGCTTAAGGGAAGAACACACCATCTTCTTTTTTCCATTATACTTCCTAACTAAATACCAATGTATGCTTCTTAATGAGATGAATTGAGTGCTCTGGCCAGTTCAATCACAGACCATTACTTTCTCAGTATAAACATCTTTTTATTACACAAAGATCTTGTGTTGCTTATAACCTCGGTGATCCTAGCTGTTTCAAAATGTGGAAAGGCCAGACATGGTGGCTCATATCTCTATAACAGCACTTCGGGAGCAAAGACAGAAGGATGGATTGAGGCTAAAAGTTTGAGACCAGCCTGGGCAACATAGAAAGACCCCATCTCTACAAAAGAAAAAAATAAATAAATATTAGCTGGGCATGATGGCATGTACTGTAGTCCCAGTCACTCATGAGGCTGAGTTGGGAGGATCACTTAAGCCCAGGAGTTTCAGGCTGCAGTGAGCTATGAATGCACCAATGCACTCTAGCCTGGGGAACAAAGTGAGAACTTTTCTCTAAAACAAATAATAAAAACAACAACAAAACCCAAAATGTGTAGCTACAACTCCAAAGTTTTGCAGTTGAGAAAGCTACAAGAACTTCTTTACTATGAATTGGGACATAATAATGTACAAAGATAATTTTATGCATGGATCACAAATCTTTTCATCTATACATCTTTATCTTGAACACTGCGCCATATTATGCATATTTTAATCCTAGCAGCATGCTCTCTTTTGCAGATTTATGAAGTAGAAAATCAGCTTCCTTTGTCTACAATATATCAAATCTCACTTCTCTGTGTTAAAATGTTGATTGTCAATGCTAATTTGCTAACTGAAGATATCTTAGGCTAGAGATCATAAGTCGGTGGAAACAGTCCTCATTTAGCTGTGGATCCTTGGAACACTATCTATGTTTAGGAAGATTGGAGGGCCACGTTTGACTTTGAGGGCAAGAGTGTTGAGATAGTGGTCATTCCAAAGGAAGTGTACATTTTAATGGGAGACTTTCAGAAAGAAGATAATCTTTTAGAATTTACAGACATATAGTTACAAAGGTTAAGTAAATTATTTCAGTTTTGGATGCATATTTTTAATGGAGCAGTAGGTGAAATCAGGTCCACATAGTTGGGTGGAACCAGCACAAAAACAAACCCTGCTTGCCTCCCAGAACTGCTTACTGACAGATTCTCCTTTTATCTTCCTTATTACAGCTAAATATATTTGTAAGAGTCATTTTCCTTTTCAGAAACCTTCCCTGCTGATTGGTATCAAACAGTTGGTTGTGATTCACTTATTATTTTCAGCTCCATCAATTCAGAAACTAGAGTGTGGTCCTATAGTGTTAAGTCTAATAAAGAACAGTCCTGGGACTAAAAAGTAGACATGAATTTGGAAAATCAAATGACTTACACTTTGAAGTCCTTAAGGAATTTATGACCTTGATTTCTGGTAGAAATGTTCATGACATGGCTGCTTTCCCCTGATGATGTGTGTGACTGTAGTTGGCAGCTTTTATTTTAAAATATTACTTTTAAAAAGCCATGTAATACCTTTTATTTTTCAAATGATGAACAATTTATACTAGTATTAAAATGTCTCATGATAAAATGCCCAGCGGTCCCTTTCAAAATCTGACATCAAAAGCATATTACTTTAATTTGACATAATTGGTTTTTATTCATCTATTTAATGATCTCTACATACTGTTGTTATTTTTTCAAAAAAATCAAAGGCAATCAAAGTATAAAATTAATGCACTGAGAATTTAATTAGAAAGCTTTTGAAAAATCAGAAACCAAATTATGTCTGCCTACTGAATTCACCTACAAATAAATATATGATCATTTCAATATTTTACAACCTATTCCTTATATATTTTATTACACATTTTTATTTTTTCTTTCATATTAAATAAATTTGAGAGGATGTGTGTAACATCTCTTAAATGTCTCACAATGTGTAAGAATATCAGTCGTTTAGTATCTTTTCCTTCATTTTAAAAGGGAATTGTTAAGTTTTGTATTATTTATCATTAATTGACTGAATTATTTGAGAAAGAAAAAAAAAATTGTGATCACATTGGGTTTCGGAGCTTTTGTCTAAGCCAGAATTTCCTCAGACCCATGACATAAAGTCATTGGGGAGACAGCTCAAAACAACATTTTAATTGTTCAAAAACTTGAAAGAACTGTATTTCTCTTTTTTCTCATAATGAAAACTATTATTTTATATATGCAGAAAAAAAGTTCAGACAGAGGAGAAGAATGGAGAAAAACACTTGATTTTTTTCAACACTGGTTATTTATAAAGATAATTTCATAATATTTCAAGTTTTCTACATTCCAAATGAATCTCTCTTTTTTCTTTCCTCTGTTATCTTTCCTCCCTCTAACATTCACCCAGTTCAGGATTTTATGACGGGGTGGAAAGAGAAAAGAAGGACCAAACTTTTCCAAAGAGTTCTGAGTGTTTAAATTCTGTGAAGGAGCTATCACTGAAAATTCAACTTATTTATTGTTCTATAAACATGTTATTGACAATCCAAACTGTTTTTCTGATGCTTTCATCAGTGTCCATGGCTCAAATAACAATAAAATAAAATCGTTAAGAAAGTTTCATTCTTCTGTCAATTGACTCGTTTGTTCATCAGGCAAATATGAAACAGACGTTTCTAATCAACCCTGGTACGGATATCCCCATTAATGTCAGGTATTGTGATAGACATATAATATTTGGAAGGGAAGAAGATAGACACAGACCTATCCCCAAATTGTTTATATATTTGAGTATAGGAAGACTCACATTAAACCAAAAATTATACAATCTCATAACAATTGTCATAAATGCAAATAAAAGAAGTACAGAGTGAATTTATATAAAGAAGTACAGAGTGAATTCATGTAAAGAAGACAAGATCAAGATTGGAACTAGCAACTTGGGTAAGGTTTATATAACTAACTGTATTATAAACAATTTCATCAGTTTAACTAGCTATACAAAACCTACATATTAACATTTGTAGGCTTAAACTTATTCTTTTATCAATTTTGATAATAAGTGTATAACAGAATATAAATTCTATACACATAATATATATATTTGTATATATAGTTATAATTTTCACTGCTATAAGGACGTGTAGCTCACAAATTATACAAAATAAATAATTTATACAAAATAAATTTATAATATTCTTTGTTATAGATTTCCTATAACCAATCGACTTTTTTCAGAATTTTTAATTGATTTTTGCTAACTCTTGTATCTATAATGAAACTATGGTTGTAGCTGACAAATGAGTGCAATTTTTATATAAACATTGTTTAATATTTCATTTACATTGATAAGACAAAAGTGAAACAATAAAATATATGTTGAAACTTTATTAGATCTTCAATTTGAGTAACTTCTTTGCTGAATTGGATAATAGTTTTAGAGACCAATGGAAGGGTATTTTCTTGGATTTTTGTGCTATTCTTAATGTAATGGCTAGAGGCGTATGCACTTTTAAGTTTAATCTCCATTATAAAGATTTTATCCATCATTTTTTAAAGCCCAGCCAATCAAATGAACAATAAATCAAGCCTTGATTTGTAGCATTTGACAGTTTCCATGGTGCTAGTATTCCTCCAATGGCTGATTTCAAACTAACAATGTGATCACACTAACAATGTGTAGTAGCACACCATCATGTAGTTTCTCCAACAAATGCAATAGCGGAAATAAGCTCAAGGGCACAGTTGATAACAAAATTTACTAAAATTACTAGAAACTGAGGAGTTTTGAGTTTTGTTTATTTATTTACTTACTTATTTTTATTTTATATTTTTATTTATTTATTTGGAAACGGAGTCTCACTCTGTCTCTAGGCTGGAGTGCAGTGTCTAGATCTTGGCTCACTGCAACGTCTGCCTCCTGGGTTCAAGCGATTCTTGTGCCTCAGCCTCCCGAGTAGTAGCTTGGATTACAGGTACACACCACCACACCCAGCTACTTTTTGTACTTTTAGTAGAGACGGGGTTTCATCATACTGGCCAGGATGATCTTGATCTTCTGACCTCATGATCCTCCCGCCTTGCCCTATCAAAGTGCTGGGATTACAGGCTTGAGCCATCACGCCTGGCAGAGTTTTGTTTATTTATTTAACTTAGCAAGTGTTCACAAAATTCCTGAAATTTTAACAAGCAAGTGGCTCTAGCATGCCACTGATGGGTATTCAGCAAAGTAAACTATTCTGGAAAGTTCATCACTGCATATCTCAGTTCTGGCTCCAAGATTTTATAGCAGGTGGTCTTCTCAGGGTTGATTTGTTTAGGAAATTGAAAATATGCTCAGAGGCCCAGGAAGAAAAAAACAATGCTCACAATTTTGTTTGCAGGTCCAGGATTTTGATTCCAGGTCCCTTTTCATGCCTTCAGATTCCAAAGATACTTTGTCTTCTTGATGGACAAAACTCACTTTCACTTTGGTCATTTTTACCTGAAATGTAATTGTTCTGATGGAGTAGATGCTTCATTCATTCAGAATATCCAGGAGTTTGTACTCTGAAGGTTGCCCCAGTAATTTAAAGACAGCATTGCTCAGTTTTTTCCTCAATCCCAAGTACAAATGATGATTCTTTCCATTGTGTTAAGAGTTTGTATTCTGAAGCCTGCCCCAGTAATTTCAAGACAACATTGTCCAGTTCCTTTGCTGAAACCCTGGCAAAAATGATGATTCTTTCCATTGTGTCTTTTGCATCCTGTGCACATATTTAATGCCTTAAACTCTCTCTCTCTTTTTTTTTTTTTTTTTTGCAGATATTCATTTCCTGCTGTATTTTGTTGATTATAAAATTCGTTTTGGAAAAATTTTGACACTACGTGCATTTGACACTCTAGTTAGCACTTAGTACGAGTTTACCGCATAGATATGTGAATGAATGGCAAGAGAGTTGCTTTTCCTGGTCTGGCAGGTGTCTTAGTAGAGTGGGCTCCCCCGACTGGCATTTTCATATGCACTGAAAGCATGAGTCCAAGTTTCACAGATGTCACTCATTTTCATTACTTGAAAGTTAGCTGACCATTTCATAAAATTATTTGTAGAAATTAGATCTGACTTAAATATTGTGTCTTGGCAGTGGAATCATCCTGACTTCTGGATCTTTCTCAACCAAATCCTATAATTGTTGGTATCTTTATGATCAAAGACAGATGAAGTTTACTCATATACTTTAATAATCATCCTCTTCATACATTTATTTAAATATAGATCATCAACTATGTCGGAGACAGAAGGCTAGGCTTGAAAATCACAGTCACAAATAAGGTATGGTCAATTTCTTTTATGACCTGACGATCTGATGATGAGGGAAACATGGAGAAAGCATAAAACATAGTAAGAGTTATTAAAAAAGGGTGAACATAGTTATCTAGGAATGGACTTTTAAGTAACACATTTTGTTTTATCATTCAGGCTATCTGCAATTTACAAGGAAGTTATAAAGAGAGTAAATGGGGCTATTAGGAAAGCAAATACTTCTCAAAATATTTTAAAAGTTCTCAAAATACTGTAAAACATTTGCCATCTTTCAGATCCTGAAGGAGTAAAATTTCTGTTTTTACCTTATGCACAGAATTATTCTAATTAATTCAAAGCTACATTTCGTATTGTGTTTTAATATTTTGATTCCTATGGAACTTTTACTTTCATTTCAATTTTTTAATTAAAAAATAATACTTTTTATTATCTTTTCAAAAAGTCGAATGCTCTGGGAATACTGGAGCAGTATCACCTTCTTGAGTAAATACTAGTTTTAGTTTAAACTGTTTTGCTCTTAAGCTACTGCTAAGTTGTGCACAGAAGTAATTAATAAATAAAGAAAGGGAGGGAGTAAAAGAGTAAAGGAGGAGGAGAGAGATCTCCCACAATGAATTTCATTTTCCATAGTTGAAATAATAGTTTATTGAATCATGGCTATTTAAATGTCTAAGTGCAAAGGGAATGTAATTAGTCAACTAATATCATATTTTACTGTTGTGCAAATTATAAGATGAAATAGCCTTCTCAACTGTATGTTCTGTTCTCCTGCATATGTGAGACAAGTTTTCATATTACTCATTTATGTTTTGGTGTAAATTTTAAATATACCAACATTATTTTCATTAAGTTTACATGTTCTTTATTTTCTGATCTTTTTTACTCAGAAAATTCACAGTCACATTTTAAATTGAATCTTAACACAAATTATATAATCTGTCTGTCATCTCTCTATCATCCATCTATCTATCCATCTAGCAATCCTCCACCCATCTTATGATCTATCATTTATTGCTGTCTATTTCCACTTCATTCTGTCTGTCTCTCTCCTATCTGGTTCCCTTTTTCTTTCCTATGACTCTAGCTACCTCTGTCTCTAAAACATAATCTGCTTATTTGCCTCATTTACAGAAAGGAGAAAGTAAATGCCTGTGTTGGTCGAATGAAATTGCATAGTAAGTGAAAAAGAAAACACCCCAAACTATGCTAAGATATATAGAGTCTGAGAAATTGAGTAGGTTTGCTCACAATATAATGAACCCTTTCTCAACAGATGGACCCTTACGCAGAGAATTAGCATAAGCAAAGCTAAAATTTATTGAGCCTTTAGTATGTGCCAAGCATTCTTCTATGTATTATCTGATTTAGTCTGCCCAAGATACATACATGAGATCATTACCATTACTATCTATAAAAAGCAGGCATCAAGAAGGTGAAGTAACTTATCTAAAGTCACAAGGGTAAGTGGAGAGGCCAAGAATCAAATCCAGGCAGTCTGATTCCAGGGGCATAGCATTTTAATGAATTTGGATACCCCTTATTCTCCTAGGTATGCAAAATCTCATGCTTGGTTGCAGTCAATATTTTTCTAATCCTATGCAATATTTTATCACTTAATTCACACACAAATAAATTTTTACAATTTAATTCACATGCATAGTTAATGTAAATTTGCAAATAAATGTGAATTAATTTTTAGCACACACTTTTAAGAAAAACACAATTTAGAATATTCTTTCTTTGGAATTTGTAGAATTTGGCACAGCTTGATATTGAAATACTATGTTTCAGGTGAAATGCACAAACAACTGGTCACACACGGAACTGTTTACATATGTCATGAATTACAAAGGGATAAATAAACTGTAGTTTAGATGATATAGTGACATAGATCAATTGATTAAGTAAAGTTATATTACTAAAATCATTGCCAAGATATATGGTTCCTTAAGGTTAGAACACAAATAAGATTAAATAAAAGGCAAAATTGGGTGATTTTGAAATGATTCCATTGTTCCTCATTTATTATTTTTACAGAAGACACTTTTTTAGCTCCAAGGCTATTCCTGCTCACAATTGACGCACATAAATGGATACCTGAGTGAAATTTTTCCATGAATGTCAAGTTTCTCAAGTAATTATTATTAAAAATAAAATTATTATAATCAGGCAATAATTGAATGACATAGGAACACACTCATAAATTATATTTTTAGTAATTAAAATATGAGAACAATTCATTTATGGCTTATTTGTTTAGGCTGCTGAGCAGTGACTCTTTGCTATCTAAAAAATGTAAGTTTTCATATGCACATGAAGAAAGGAACAACAGACACTGGCGCTTACTTGAGGATCGGAGTGGGAGGAGGGTGAGGATTGAGAAATTACCTATTGAGTACTACGCTTATTACCTGGGTAATAAAATAATTTGTACACACTAAACACCTGTGACATGCAATTTATCTATATAGCAACCCTGCACATGTACCCCTGAACCTAATATAAAAGTTTAAAAATATGTTTTTATTATCTGTCACTTACAAGAATGTCTTATCCAGAGTAAATTCAGTTTTAATTAATTCTTAGTACTTATACCATAATAAAAGAAAAATGATATTTTTAAAGATCCACAAAGTGAGGCTAATTTTAGGACCTGAGACCCTTCAACAAAGTCAAGGTTTACATGTGTCTATGAAAATATAGATCATCTTAAAAAAAAAAAAATCCCTGCTACTTAAAGTAAGATTACAGCTATTGAAATTTTTTATCTCTTCTGGCCTGTTTAAACACAAAATAAACTTCCTATATCACCCCATCTTGAATTCCATTTTTTAAAATGTGGTCTTTTCAAATCGTATTATGTACACCAGTCTAGAATAAAATGTATTGCTTCTCTGCCTTCTAGTCATCTTTTAGCATGAACATACAATTTCAACTTCCTATCTTTATTTGTGGCTATTCAATATCACTGTACTTATAAAATACTCACTTTAGTAGGTTCTTAGCTCGTAGAGTTGAAAATATTGGCATCTGCAGTTCTGTAAACATTTCTCACAGCATGAGTGTATAAAATATAAGACTCCTCAAATGTCAAAACCATTCCCAGCAGTATCAAAGAATGATAGTCATGTTAGGTAAGGTTGGAAATACTAAATTTAGGTACTGTATACTATACAATACAGAAGGGAAGATCTGTTGACCCCAACTATTCATTCTCCTTTCACTTGCCACCTTCTTATTTCATTTAGGTCTTTTATATGTATATTCTCCAGTTATGAAAGTTCATTTTTGAAAACTGTTTCTACAGCTGCTTTCTAAAATGGGTGTCTGAATTGCATGTCTTCTTCTTCCTGGAAATTTTATTGCAGACAATCTCTCATTTTAATTCAATGTTGTTTCCATTCTTATTTATAATTTTCTTCTCAAAGGAATAAATTGTAATTATTATGTCTATGTGTTTTTCTTTTCTTCCTGAATTGCAACTATTGGATGTTAGGGAAAAAATTCATATGTATTGTGTTTCTCTGGCAAGAAATATGGCTTGTGTTTTACTTTACTCTTTCTTACATGAGTAAAATCTAATTAAACTGATATTGCTGTCTCCAAAATAAATGTAGATTATCATGCATCATCCTTTTACTTCATTCTGTAGGAGATCAGGATTCACTGGGGAATTTTTTTTTTTAATTTCATGTGCTTAGAATGAAAATATATTTACAAGCAAGAAAGAAAGCTATTTGGACACCAAAACTAAAAACTAATATTAGTGTCTTTCCTCCTCACGTCACTGTTCCTAGGTTCTTGGTAGATGTCAACTGAAGTATTCAGATTTTTGTGTATGCCCAATTTAAGTGTCTCGTTTTACTGAATTTATCTAGACTATAAAATAAACCAACAGACCTAAGTGATTTGCAGAATATTTAGCCACAGTATTTTTAGACACAGCCTCATTATCCCTAGAGATAATTCCAGACTTATGTTTTTATAGTGCACGGTACTACTAATGTCATTTATGATTAGTAAGGATTTGGCACAATTAAAATTCCATTTTATTTATATTAGTCGGGATTTGGGGATCATTCTCATATTTTCTGACTTCTCTAATATGTGATTTCTCATGTTTTTCTTCCATTCAGAAAAACTTTATTCTTCTTTCTTCTCTTCCACTTGGTTTATTCTTTTGCATTTCTTGGCTTTTTGCCCTTGACCTTCAAAGTCCCTTTGTACTTTAGTTGCCATTTCTTTCTTTGCAGATTTTCTGCCCGTGCTCTTAGAACTTGTGTACCTGGCATTGAGTTCCATTGCTTGAATGTCCAGAACAACACAACACGCAATAAAAGGCTTTGATGTATCTATTATTAATAGACAAAACCTAAAAATGTGCTAAGAAAATCCAAAAGCATGTGTTTCCGTAGCAGTGTCATGAAACAGAGTCATAAAGCTGAAAAATCAATAACAGGCGTTACATGAATAAGGTAAGTTAGCCAACTCTTAAAATCTTGATCTAAATGTTTTCATGCAGAGATAACATTACTGAGAAGTTTCTGACTCATGAATGAAACATAACATTCTTTATCCACATCTCATAATTCCAAAATTTTCTTATTTTTAATTAACTCTGTGGCTGTCTACCTACATCCAGTCTGCATTTCTTCTGTAGTAATAAATAGCACTCTTCAATTTTAGGTGGACATTCACCTCCCTCCCCAAATAAAAACTAAATTGCTCAAATTTCCTTTTAGTTAAATGGTATCAAATTTCCATAAAATATAATGAGATTTAAGGGTAATTGGTTTTGGCAACTTTTGAAAAGTGTACTTAAAGAGAAGATTAATGCTTTCTTGTTCACTATTTTTGTAGCCAGGAGACAGATGTATTGACTTAATGTGTAATAGCTAGCTTGCACCATGAAATGGAAGCTTTTGAGATTAACAAAACAAGATAGAAGAAGCTGTAATTCTGGGCAATTGTATAATTACCAAACCAGGACAAGACTGCTCTTATTACATAACATATAAATGAATTTCTATATTGTTTAAGCCACTATAATTTTCAGTTTTCTATTTTTAGATAAACTTAATTCAATAAACATAAGCTGCCATTTTAATTAATTAATTAATTTATTTTTGCAGTTAAATTGAATTTTGAAACTCTTTTGCTTTGGGATATTTTGTATGGTCCTGATTCTTCAGTTTGTGTTGGTGTGTTTGTATTGGGAGCTGATTCACTCCAGCAAGTACTCACTATACTACATAATGGCTCTGAAAGGCACCCTTTAATTTTTATCAGCACAGCACTAGAGGAGTAGATTTTGTCCATTTGTTCATTTCTCACACCTTTCTTGTAAGTCTGATTTCTTTCTTTCTTCTATTCTTATTAGTTTCTTCTATTCTTCTTACCTTATTTCTTTCTTCTATTTTCCTCATTTTGCATGTCTCCTAGTTGCACATGACCTAGAACTGGAACTAATTCTAGATACCTCCCTGTCTCTTAATCATATCTTCCAATCAATCATCAAGTGCTGTCAATTCTACTTTCAAATTATTTCCCCTACTTCTCCCTGACTCTCCATTCAAATCTATTTTTATATTGTCCTGCCTCAGATTTTCTCATGTCTTCCCAGCAGCAGTGGTCTCACATTGCACATGGCAGCCTTTTTTATCTGTGTCCTACATTCTGTTCCCCTTATCACCTTGGAGAAATTGAACATGCATTTTGATCATAATGCCTTATTATTCAAATTCCTTCAGTGACTTATTATCATTCCATGAAGCAGCTACCTATCATCTTGTGATAAACCCTGAGAGGTTCCTCCATTGTCCTCAGTATTGATAGAAAGGCAGGTGAGGCATGCCTTGGCCACCCTGCCTCCTTTCACCACACACACATAATTGCACAAGAATAGGTCCACTGCAATTAGTTCTCTAGTAGCATGTATGGTCATGTGTCTGGACTGTTTTTCTCCTTCAATTTAACAAAATCATTTTAGTATGTTATATTTGGCTAGAGAAAAGCCATTTACTTTAGTGTTTCAAAGTTATTCATTTAATAAGTTACACAGCGAATTGCTTCTAGTACTTTTATATTTTCTTATTTTTCAATTTACAATCTTCATTCTCTTTTTTATGTTTGTGGATACATAATAGGTGTATATATTTATGGAGTATATGAGATTTTATGATACAGGCATGCAATGTGAAATAAACACATCATGGAGAATGGGATATCCATCCCTTCAAGCATTTGTTCTTTGAGTTGCAAACAATCCAATTACAGTCTTTCAATTACTTTAAAATGTACAATTAAGTAATTATTAACCAAAGTCACCCTGTTGTGCTATAAAATAGTGGGTCTTATTCATACTTTCTATTGTTATTATTATTTGTTGTACAATTAACCATCACCTCTCCACCAACCCCCCATTACCCTTCCCAGTCTTTGGTAATCATCGTTCTACTCTCTATGTCCATGAGTTCAATTGTATTGATTTTTAGAGCCTACAAATAAGTGAGAACATGTGAAGTTTGTCTTTCCATGCCTGGCTTATTTCACTTAACATGGTGATCTCCATTTCCATCCATGTTGTTGCAAATGATCGGATCTCATTCTTTTTTATGGCTGAGTAGTACTCTATTGTGTATATGTGCAAAATTTTCTTTATCCATTCATCTGTTGATAAGCACTTAGGTTCCTTCCCTTGTTTCTTTTCACTTCTCCTTCCTTTTCTTCCTACTTTTCTTCTTTCCTTTTATTCTTTTATGTTTTAAAAGTTTAAGTATTTCCAGCATCTCTGACTGTATGTTTTCCTTAGAGCTTTAGTGATACAGCAAAACTTTTGGTATGAATGATTTTGCTTTTAATTACGTTGTGTATAGTTTGAAATTTCAGTTTTATTTTTATTTTGATGTAGGAGTTATTTAGGAAAAATACAAATATCTAAATATTAAAGTTTTAAAAACATTTTATTTCTAGTTTTATTGGTTATAATCAAAGAATGTAGTCTGTAAAAGAGCTGTTTTTGTTTAGATTATCTCTTTACTTTAAATTTGTTTCTTCCCTGTTGGCCTTATAATTTTTAATGTTCTCCATTTTTGACCAGTAAATAAATAATTACAATTTAATCCAAGAGTTTAACCTATTCATTTTTATTTCATAACTTATTATTTATCTCTAAATTCTGTTATTTTATGATTTTTAAGAAATGCAACAGTATTGTTTACTTTTACTTTTTCTATGTTATATAACTCTCCCTTCTCTTAAAATACGCCTTGAAATGCCACCACTTCTTAAATACTGGGATAGGTATTTGTCATTGTAGTGATCATTACTTTGAATTCAAACACTGGTTTTTGTTTTGTTTTGTTTTCTGCTTCTATTTCTCTTAGTTGTGAGCTATAATGAATGTGACCCCCAGAGCACTTCATATCAGTTTTATCAGTCAGAATTCTTTGTTATATAACATAATTGATTGGAAGGATTACAGTAGCTTGGAGAATCTCTGAGGATGCTAAAGGAACCAGTGTAGATAAGGAGAATGAGCCAGAGTTGGGGTTTGTAGGCAAGAAACAACTAGTTAAAGTGCTACTGTTGCTGCCTCCATGGCAGCATACCTGTAAGAAATCCCTTTCACTGCTCAACGGTTGACTCTTTTGTTCCTATCATGACTAATATCTGGCTATGCATCATTTTCCCAAGTTCAGTCTTGAGTGACAAAGTCTAATTCATGTTTCTACGTCCTAGAACCCTGGAGGGAGATAAAGAAAGCATTTGCCTTCTTGACTTCCTGCCTATCATTAATCATAAGCATCAATGGAATTTCATAGGTGAAGAAGATTGGATGCTGAGTAAACACATAACAATGCATTTCTATTACATGTAAACATTTTGCTCTGAGTACACACATCAATTAGTTTTTAAAACATGCAGACATGTTTGCCTTCATTATTTTACTTTTAAAAAGAGAAAACCTCTCATCTAACAATGCAACTTTCCTTCAGACTGTCCAAAGTGTGCTGACGCCTTTTCTAGTGTGAGCCAATTTAATTTTTCAATATTTTTTGAGGATGTCTCCAAGATCAAAATTTCTGGATGATATCCATTTGTCTCACAGTTCAGATTTGGTCCACTATTAACATTTTTCAGTTTTTGTATTAAATTGAAATGTCAACCCCTATGAACACTCTTCATACACAGTAATATATGTGAAAAAGACAAGTAATACTTAATTATTTTATATGCACATATATTTTTCCCTTTTTAAATAGTAGTGTTCCTGTCTTATGTGGTATAAGCACCTAAGACTACAGGACTCAGGATTATAGGGAGAATTTTTTTTTTTAATGAATGAATCATTAGGCTTAAGTAATGAGATGCGTTGACTTCTTGTTTCATAAATTTGGGTATAAATTTGTTGAAAATATAGTACCACATATACATTGTAGGTTCAGAGTATGTGCCACATGTTGTCAATAGTTGTAACTGATTTTCATCAGCCCATAACACTTTCTCATTCTGTGTAAAGGAAGTGTCCAAAAAAGAAGCAATGCTGAGTAGAATATCAGAACATTCATTAAGTCAAGAGATGATAGTGCATACAGATGCATAATGAATAAGAACATGCAACTCCAAGTCCTGAGTAAGTGTATATTTCAATGAGGACAAGAAACTAACTACTTTGTGTTAGAAGGCTCAACTATAACCCATTTAATATCAAAATACCTGACTGGGCTCACAATATGGTCACCCATACCATGCTATTGCTCCTGGAGATAATAGGCCCCACAGCAGTGGTTATAAAAGATCAGACTTGGTCAGGAGAATTAATGTTTCTGATTCCATTACTTGCCTTTATTCTTTTTACCTTAAACCCCTTGTGCTTGACTTGATTTGTAAGCACTGCATTGATCAAGGAGGAAGCTACCTGAAACCAGAGAATTTATCATGTTTCTACCTTATTAAGAAGCATCTTCACTGGGGGCTTTCACTAAACATTTACATGAAAAATAATTCATAACTGAAAATCATTTCTGAAGTATTTGTTCAAACTTGAAAAAAGTTTACATAATTTATTGAAAATTATGAGATTAATCTTTAGATGTACTAAAACAGTTTATAAATATCCTACTCTGCAAAAAAATGACATAAAATATAAAATTGATTGAATAAAATATTTACTAAAAAATTATAAAGCCATTAAAACAAAAGGAAAATTTAAAAAAGAGTCCCAAATAACCTACTTAAAAAAGACCTAATATCAAATTTAAAATACAGTCCAGAAATATATGGTTTACATCAAACAGGACTTATATCAGTTAAACTTACTCTCTAGATGTATAGGTGAATTCATATTAGGAGTTTATATAATTTCACATATTAGTAACTCAAATAGAAAAAAATGTGTGTTCCTCTCATAGATGTTGAAAAGTCACTTCATACAACTTTACATTCATGTCTAATGTAATAATACATCTCTTAATCAAACAGAAATTACATATATATTCTTAACATAATAAAACTGTGTATTCAACCAAAGCCACAATTAAATTACTTGTGAAACACAAGAGGTACTTCCACTATAATCTATTACTCAATAGGATTTCTACTGTTTTCTTTAACACTATTCTTCAAGTACTAGTCAATGAAGTTATAAAGGAGAAATAAATTAGAGATATTAAACTTCATATAGAACAGAAGATACTATTAATGGCAGATTACATAATTCTTTACCTTGAAACCTTGAAATGCACAAGTACAATTTAAAAAAAAACATAAGGAAATGGGCTACTGAACTAAAATGAAGCCAACCATAAAAGGTTTTGTGCCTATAAATTATTATTGGCCAGACTATATACAATAGGAGAAATATGCCTGTTTACGGAAACAACTGTGAAGGTAACACATCTAGAATAAAGTGAACAAGGTATCAATAAACCCAATATGAAGAAAACTTTTAAAACCTTACTGAATGGCAGTTTAGCAAGAGTGACCTTAACTCAAGTTCCCAGTAAGTTTCTCATTTCCATCTGAGACCTCTTCAGTCTAGATTTCACTGTCCATATCACTACCATCATTTTGGTCACAACCATTCAACAAGTCTCAAGGAAGTTCCAAACTTTCCATTACCTTCCTGTCTTTTTCTGAGTCCTCCAAACTGTTTCAACTTCTACATTACCCAGTTCCAAAGCTGTTTATACATTTCCAGGTATCTTTTTATCAATGCCCCACTCCTCATTACCAATGTTCTCTATTAGTATGTTCTCACACTGCTATAAAGACATACCTGAGACTGGGTAATTTAAAAAGAAAAGGGGTTTAATTGGCTCACACTTCTACAGGCTGTATCACAAGCATAGTGACTTATGGGGAGGCCTCAAGAGACTTTCAATCATGGCAGAAGGCGAAGGAGAATCAGACATGACGTACATGGTAGGAGCAGGAAGAAAGAGTGTTGGGGGAGGTGCCGTATGCTTTTAAACAACCAGATCTCATGAGAACTCTACCATGAGAGCAGCACTAGGGTGATGGTGCTAAACCATTAGGAACCGCCCCCATAATCAAATCACCTCCCACCTAGCCATGCCTCTAGCATTGAGGATTACAATTGAACATGAGATTTGGGTGGGGACAAAGATTCAAACCATATCAACTATGTAAACACATGGAAATAAAAGTCTTACTCTTTTATTGGAAGGCATCATTTAAAAAATGTACCAATTAAACTTCAGACTCTACAAGATATATATGAAAGTAGCAACAGTATCCTAAAATTCATAAGCAAAACTGAATATGCATGATTATGTAAAAGAAGGATAATGAGAAGGATAGTTTTACCTAATATTAAAATATTACTATATTTAATACACTCATGCAGTATTATTTGAATAAGATCTGTAGTTAGATAACTCAATAACTTGAAGGTTGAAGCCTTGTGGGTATCTGGGGAGGTGGGTAGTTCAAGCAGATAAAAAGGGACATGCAAAGGCTTCAAGCTGCCAGGCTAGATTGTGATTTGGTAACTGAGAGAGAGAAAATACGACCTTGAGCTTAGAGTAGAGTGAGAAAGGGGATATGATTACAAGAGAAGAGACAAATGAAAATAGAGGTGAAGGTAGGGGATTACAAATCAACTGAGCCTAATTTATTAGTCATAAAAGAAGATTTTGCCTCAATACTCACTGAGATGGGGAGTTACTGGAGAGGTCTGAACAGAGAAGTGACATGATTTGACTGATATCTTAATGGTTTACTCTGGCTGCTAAGTTAAGAATAAACTGCAGGCTAAAAATAAACTGAAGGTGAAGATGGAGGAGGTTGGAGACCACAATGAAGGCTTTGCAAAAGTCTAGGCAAAACTCTTAACCAAGAGTTATAGCAGCAGAGTGACTGGGACATAATCTAATTCTGTACATATTTTTAAAGTTAGATTTGCTAATGACTTTAATGCAAAGTGTGAGGAAAAGGAGGCGAGGATGACTCCAAGGATTTTGATTTGCGAAGCTACAAAGAAGGAAGTGCCACTTATTTAAATGATGAAGTGGAAGTGAGGCAGGGAGAGAAGGTTTTGGTTGTTTGAGAAAAAAAGTATGAAATTTAACATTATTAGAAATGGGAATATTTTGGTCTATGGGGATATCAGCTGAATTTAGAACGAACAAGACAAGATAGATGAGCAGCACTCAATTCCTACATATAAGAGAAGTGTTTTGTGAGACTGCCAAATTTTTGGGGCGAGGGCATTAAATTGGATATATTTGGTAAAATCAACAGGTAAAACATTACATGTTCTCTTTCCATGTTTTTGTGCTTCATTCAATGAAATATTTAACATCTATAATCAAATTGTATTTGAAATATTTATTCCAAATACTATCAATCATTCATTCAATTGTTTGTTATTTTCCTTTAAAATACATAAAGGGAAGAATTTAAAGGATTCCTATAAATGTTTAAGATAATAAAAATTATTTAATTTTTTTCTTATTAAAAATGTATAAGCTTATTTAAAATTGCGATTATAATTTTAGATACAATCTTAAAAATATTTGAATAGGAGAGTATTTTGTTGTTTTTTTAATTGATTAGAGTCTTTTTTTACTTTTTAAACTTTTGTTTTAGGTTCAAGAGTGATTGTGCAGGTTTGTTTCACAGGTAAATGGCATGTCTTGGGGGTTTGGTGTGCAGATTATTTCATCACCTAGGTAATAAGCATGGTACAGCTAGGCGTGGTGGCTCACGCCTGTAATCCCACCACTTTGGGAGGCTGAGGCAGTCAGATTATGAGATCAGGAGTTTGAGAGTAGCCTGGCCAATATGGTGAAACCCCATCTCTACTAAAAATACAAAAAATTTAGCCGGGTATAATGGCACATGCCTGTAGTCCCAGCTACTCAGGAGGCTGAAATGGGAGAATTGCTTAAACCCGGGAGGCAGAGGTTGCAGTGAGCCAAGACTATGCCATTGCACTCCAGCCTGGGTGACGGGGTGAGACTCCATCTCTAAATACATAAATAAATAAATAGCATAGTACCCAAAAGGTAGCTTTTTCATTTGCTCCCTTCCTCCACTTTCTGACTTCAAGTAATCCCTTTTGTTCTTTTTGTTCTCCTCTTTAATTTTTTTTCTTTTTTTGCTTGTAAATTTGTTTAAGTTCCTTATAGATTCTGTTTATTAGCTCTTTATGTGTTATCACTATTTAACCCCCACTTATAAGTGAGAACACATGGTATTTGGTTTTCTGTTCCTATATTAGTTTACTTAGGATAATGACCACCTGCTCCATCCATGTTGCTAGAAAAGGCATGATCTCATTCTTTTTTATGGCTGCATAGTATTTCATGGTGTATATATACTGCGTTATCTGTATCTGGTCTACCATGATGGGCACTGAAGTTGAATCCATGTCTTCACTACTGGGGATAGTGCTGCAATGAGCATATAAATGCACATGTCTTTATGGTGGAATGATTTATATTCCTATGGGTATATGTCCAAAAATAGGATTGCTGGGTCAAATGTTAATTCTGTCTTTAAGTTCTTTGCAGAATTATCACACTGGAATACTCAACTAATTTGCATTCCCACTAGCAGTGTATACACATTCCCTTTTCTTCACAATCTTGCCAGCATATGTCATTTTTTGACTTTTTAATTATAGCCATTCAGATTGGTGTGAGATAGTAACTCAGTGTGATTTTGATTTGCATTCCTCCAAAGATTAGTTATATTGAGCATTTTTTTTTTTTTTTTTTTTTTTAGACAGAGTCTTGCTTTGTTGCCCAGGCTGGAGTGCAGTGGTACAATCTCGGCTCACTGCAAGGTCCGCCTCTTGGGTTCACGCCATTCTCCTGCCTCAGCCTCTGGAGTAGCTGGGACTACAGGTGCCCACAACCACGCCCGGCTAATATTTTTTTTTTGTATTTTCAATAGAGATGGGGTTTCACTGTGTTAGCCAGGATGGTCTCGATCTCCTGACCTTGTGATCTGCTTGCCTCAGCCTTGCAAAGTGCTGGGATTACAGGCGTGAGCCACCGTGCTTGGCCTATATTGAGCAGTTTTTGTACAATTGTTTGCTGTATGTATGTCTTCTTTTGAGAGTGTCTATTCGTGTCCTTTATCTACTTTTTAATGGAGTTTGGCTTTTGGCTTGTAAATTCATTTAAATTGCTTATAGATAATGGATATTAGACCTTTGTCAGATGCATGATTTGCAAATATTTTCTCTTATTCTGTAGGATGTCTGTTTACTTTGCTAGTAGTTTCTTTTGGTATACAGAAGCTCTTCAGTTTAATTAGGTCCCATTGTCAATTTTCATTTTTGTTGCAATTGCTTTTGTTATTTTCATCATAAAATCTTTGTCCTTTCCTAAGTCCAGAATGGTATTTCCTAGGATAACATCCAAGGTTTTAATATTTTTAGGTTTTTACATTTAAGTATTTAATCTATTGTGAGTTGATTTTTATGTATGGTGTAAGAAAGGGCGCCCAGTTTCAATCTTCTGCATATTACACAAAGGTAAGTATATCTCAGTGATATTAATTGAATAGAGAATCATTTTTCCATTACTTGTTATTGTTGACTTTGTTTAAGATCAGATGGTTTTAAGTGTGTGGCATTATTTCTTGGGTTTCTATTCTGTTCCATGAGTCTATATGTCTTCTTTTGTACCAGTACCATACCCTTTTGATTACTGTAGCCCTGTGGTATACTTTGAAGTCAGGTAATGTGATACCTCTAGCTTTGTTCTTTTTGCTTAGGATTAATTTATCTCTTCAGGCTCTATTTTTATTCCCTATGAATTTTAAAATAGTTTTTCTAATTCTGTGAATAATGTCATTGGTAGTTTGATAGGAATAGCATCGAATCTATAAATTACTTTCAGAAGTATGGCTATTTTAACAATATTGATTCTTTATACCCATGAGCAGGAATGTTTTTCCATTTGCTTGTGTCATCTCTGATTTCTTTAAGCAGAGTTTTGTACTTCTCATTGTAGAGACCTTTCAACTCCCTTGTTAGCTGTATTCCTATTTATTCTTTTTGTGGCAGTTATGAATGGGATTGCATTCCTGACTTGGCTCTCAACTTGGATGTTTTAGTGAATAGTAATGCTACTGATTGTCTACATTGATTTTTTTATCCTGAAACTTTCCTGAAGTTATTTATCAAATCAAGGAGTTTGGGGCAGAGATTATAAGGTTTTCTAAACATAAAATCATATCATCTACAAACAGGGATAATTTGACTTCCTCTCTTCTAATTTGAATCCTTTTATTTTTTTCTCTTGCCTGATTGGCCTGGCCAAGACTTTGACTACTATGTTGAATAGAAGTGGTGAGAAAGGGCATACTTGTGCCAGTTTTCAAAGGGAATGCTTACAGATTTTGCCCATTCAATATGATATTGACTGTGGATTTGTCATATATGGTTCTTATTACTTTGAAGTGTGTTCCTTCTTGCCCAGTTTGTTGGGGATTTTTAATGTGAAGGATATTGAGTTTTATTGCAAGCCTTTTCTGCATGTACTGAGATGACCATGAGTCTTTAGTTTTTATTTCTGTTTATATGATGAATCACATTTATTGATTTGCATATGTTGAACCAACGTTGCATGCCAGGGATAAAGCCTATTTGATCATGGTAAATCAGCTTTTTGATTTGCTGTTGAATTTGGTTTGCTAGAGTCATATTGAGGACTTTTGCATCTTTGTTCATCAAAAATATTGGCCTGAAGTTTTCTTTTATTGTTGTGTCTCTGCCAAGTTTTCAAATCACAATGATGCTTGCCTCACAGAATGAGTTAGGGAAGAGTCTCTCCTCCTTGATATTATAGAATAGTTTCAGTAGAAATGGTACCAGCTCTTCTTTATACATCTGGTATAATTAGCTGTGAATCTGTCTGGTTCTGGGACTTTTTGGTTGGTAGAATTTTTATTACTGGTTCAGTTTTGCAATTTATTGTTCGTCTGTTCAGGAGTTAAATTTCTTCCTGGTTCAGTCTTGAGAGGGTGTTATGTTTCCAGGAATTTATCTATTTCTTCTAGGTTTTCTATCTTGTGTGCTTAGAGGTATTCATAATAACCACTGAGGGCTTTTTGTATTTCTTTGGGGTCAGTATTAATGTCCTTTTGTCATTTGTGATATTTGTGATTGTATTTATTTTGATCTTCTCTCTTATTTTCTTTTTTGGTCTAGCCAGTAATCTGTCTTATTCATTTTTTCCAAAAAACAGACTCCTGAGTTTTTTTTTTTTTTTTTTTTTTTTTTTTTTTTTTTTTTTTTTTGCTTCTCCATTTCCTTCAATTCACGTTTGATTCAGTTACTTCTTGTCTTCCGCTGGCTTTGGTGTTGGTTTTCTCTTGTTCCTCTAGCTCCTTTAGTTGTGATGTTAAGTTGTTAATTTGATATCTTTCTAACTTTTTGTTGTGGGTGTTTAATGCTCCAAACTGACCTCTTAATCCTCCCTTAGCTGTGTGCCAGATATTTTAGTATGTTATATTTTTATTCTCATTAATTTCATTTTTTAAAAAAAAATTGCTTCTGGCCGGGCGCGGTGGCTCAAGCCTGTAATCCCAGCACTTTGGGAGGCCGAGACGGGCGGATCACGAGGTCAGCAGATCGAGACCATCCTGGCTAACACGGTGAAACCCCGTCTCTACTAAAAAATACAAAAAACTAGCCGGGCGAGGTGGCGTGCGCCTGTAGTCCCAGCCACTCAGGAGGCTGAGGCAGGAGAATGGCGTCAACCCGGGAGGTGGAGCTTGCAGTGAGCTGAGATCCGGCCACTGCACTCCAGCCTGGGCAACAGAGCGAGACTCCGTCTCAAAAAAAAAAAAAAAAAAAAAAAATTGCTTCTAATTTTATTATTTGCCCAATAGTAATTCAGAAGCATGTCATTTAATTTCCATGTAATTATATGATTTAGAGTGATTTTCTTAGTATTGATTTCTATTTTTATCATGTTGCTATCCAAGAGTGTGGTTGGTATAATATTATTTTTTTGAATTTGCTGAGGATTGTTTTACATTCAATTTTATGGTTGATTTTAGAGTATGTGCCATTTGCAGATGTGAAGAATGTATATTCTGCTGTTTTGGGATAGAGTCTTCTTTAAATGACTATTAGGTCCATTTGGTCAAGTGTTGATTTCAGGTCCTGAATGTATTTTTTAGATTTTTCCCTTAATGATCTGTCTAATATTATCAGTGGAATGTTGAGGTTTCCCACTATTACTGTCTTTTGTTTTGTAGGTGTCCAAGAACTTTTTTTTAATGAATGTGAGTGCTCCTGTGTTGAGAGCATATTTATTTGGAATAGAGATGCCTTCTTGTTTAATCAAGCCCATTACCATTATGTACTGCCCTTTTTTTTTTTTTTTAACCTTCATTGGTTTAGCATCTGTTTTGTTTGAAATTAAAATATCAACACCTACCTTTTTCTGTTTTCTGCTTACTTGGTAGATTTTTCTTCATCCCTTTACTTTGAGTGTATGGGTGTCATTGCATTTGAGATAGTAGCTTGAAGACAGCGTATTGTTGGGTCTTCCTTTCTTATCCAACTTTTACTTTGTGCTTTTTAATTGAGACAATTAGTGCATTTACATTCAATGTTAGAATTGATGTGTATGGGTATGTTCCTATCCTTATGTTGTTAGCTGGTTATTATGCAAACTTTTTGTATGGTTGCATTATAGTGTCACTCATCTATGCACTTGTGTGTTTTTGTAGTGGCCAGTAACAGTCTTTCCTTTCCATGTTTAGCACTCCCTTCAAGACCTTCTGTAAGGAATAGCTAGTGGTAATGATAACCCTTAGCATTTCCTTGTTTGAAAATGGTCTTATTAATATTTTTCCTTCACTTATGAAGCTTAGTTTGACTGGATGTAAAATTCTTGGTTGGAAATTATTTTCTTTAAGAATGCTGAATATAGCACCTCATTCTCTTCTAGCTTATAGGGTTTCTGCTGAAACAATTGCTGGTAGCCTGATGGGGTTCCTGTTGGATGTGACCTGACCCTTCTCTCTACCTGCCTTCAACATTTTAACTTTTTTTTTGACCTTGGAGATTCTGATGAGTATGTGTCTTTGGAATGGTCTTCTTGTGTAGTGTTTCCTAGTGATTCTCTGCATTTCTTGAATTTGAATGTTCACTGCTCTAGTGGGGTTGGATAAATTTTCATGGATGATATTCTAAAATATGTTTTCCAAGTTTCTTGCTTTCTCTTCATCTCTTTCATGAACACTAATTAATCACAGATGTGTTCTCTTTACAAAAATCCCATATTGCTCAGGGGGTTTGCTCATTCTTTTTTTTTTCCTTTTGAAACATTTTTGTTTGATTGAGTTAGTTTGCAGAGTCAGTCTCTGAACTCTGAGATTCTTTCTTCAGGTTGGTCTATTCTGCTTTTAATACTTGCAATTGTGTTATGAAATTCTTATAGTGTGTTTTTTAGCTCAATCAGATCAATTTTATTTTTTGTTTTAATGGCCATTTTATCATCTTTTGTATTGTTTTATTGTAATCTTTAGATTTTTTAAATTGGGCTTCAATTTTCTCCTGAATCTTGAGGATCTTCATTTCTATTTATAGTCTGAATAATTTTTATGATTTAAAAACAAAATAAAAGAGAACCTTAGTCTAGGAGAGTATAAATGTAAGAGTTACATGAGTAAGTAATACAGTGGAATTAGTAGATAACATGAAGAGTCCACCACAAGTGATCATAGATTGAAAGATGCATCACTATGACATTTTTCTCCAAATATGCTCTGGTGTATGGGTGCAGCCAAATATAACTGAAGAGTTGTATTTAACTAGGGCTCTAGTTGAGTTGAGAATGAAAGAGCTAAAAGGGAATAATAAAGCTAAATGCGTTTTACAAGGAGTGATTATATTTATTTATCGAAGTACTTGAATATTAGGATAAAATTAGATGTACTAGCAAGGAGAAGTACAGGAAAAGGAGGGTGGTGATATCTTGACTTTGCTGGCTATATGTGATCAAAGGATTGTGATTGTCAAGGTATTAGAGGGATTAAGCTAATAAAACAGGAAGTGACATTTTGAAAATTAGATTATTAAACTTAACTTATAAAAATAAGTAGTAATGAAAATGTCTACTGTATGCCCAGTACTGTAAGAGTCTAAGGAGAAGTGGAAATCAAGATAACTAGAGGAAAGGTCAAGGACTGCTAGATCAGCATGCCAGAGGGATCCATTTTGTGTATATTGAAATTGCCAGGGAGTGTGTATTTGTTGCATAGTAATGAGTAACAAATTACCACACACTTGCTGATTAAAATCAAAACCAATTCATTATATTACAGTTTTTAAAGTTAGAAGTCTGGAAAAGCATTGCTGAATTTTCTGTTCAAAATCTCTCTCTCTCTCTTTTCAAAAAAACAATTATTAAGGTGTTGATTGGGCTGGGCTTTTATCTAGTGGCTCTAAGAGATAATTTACTTCTAAACTCATTTATCTTGTTGGCAGGGTTAAGTTGCTTACAGTTGTAGGGATAAAACCCCTGTTTGTTTATTGGATTGGTCCGGGGCTATTCTCAGCTCTTAGATGTTCGTCTCTATTCCTTGCACATGGACCCATGTTCAAAGCCAGCAACATGGTATTGAATCAATCTCATGCCTTAATCTCTTTGCTTTCCCTTTTTTTTCCTCCTTTTCTGCTTGTAAGAGCTCTTGAGATTTTATTGGACTCTCTTGTCTAAACCAGTATAATTTTCCTATCAATCTTAAACTCAATTAATCGTTAACCTTAGTTACATTAGCAAAGTTTATTTTTGCATGTACGATAACACATTCACAATACCAGAAACAAGGATGTGAAATCTTCTTAGGGGCCATAATCCTTCCTATTGAAACTATGACAGAAGTGGTTTCAGAGGAAAGAATTAAAATTATTAACAAATGAGAGAATAAACAGAAGTTGGTAGATGACTACAGTATAGAGGGATCTTGGAGACCAATATAATGACATGAGATTCAAAGTGAAAGGAGGAGAAAGAGGAATGGGTAATGGTTTAGAAGCAGGCAAGAAGGACCAAGAAGAAACTATTTTTTCTTCATTCTTAATGGTATATAAGAGAAAGCAGTCTCAACTTGAGAGGGATACTAGTAAAGTAGGGTTATCAGAGAATTTCAGGTGTCATTTAAAGCAACAAAATTCAGAAAATTCTTATAAAAACAGCTGAAGATAAAGTGAATTAACTGATGGCTTGAGTTCCAGAGGGGCCAGGGAAAAGGATCCAGAGGTAGGAAATGGTGAGACAGGTGACACAATACGTGACAAAACATCAATATGGGTTCAGTATCTAGAGGATGAGAGACCAAAAGATCCTGTTTATCTGTATTGTAGATGCCACCAACTGACCAGAAATAAGGTCTTGTACATGACAGTGAGAAAAGAAAAAGAAAAATCAAAATTTCGGGGTATTATTTTTCCTAAATTACTTAACATGGAATACCTGATAGGCAAAAGATATTAAGTGGAAAAATTTGATTACATAAAAAGCAATGTTTCCTATATGACAAAAGACAAACAGAAAATCATTAAACAAATAAAAAATAAAAGATAACAGTTTTTTATTATTTCTGACAAAGGACTAATTTGCTAAAATAATTCTTACAAATCAATATGATAAATCCCACATTTCCGAAAATATGAAGGAAGGAGGGAAGGAAGGAAGGAAGGAAGAAAGGAAGGAAGAAAGGAAGGAAGGAAGGAAGGAAGAAAGGAAGGAAGGAAGGAAGGAAGGAAGGAAGGAAGGACATGAACAGCAATATACAGAGAAAAAAATTATAATGTCTTGGAAGTCAATCAAAAGTCACATATATTGAGTTATTTCACATTAAAAGTTGTGCAGATTCAGAAAATGAAATGGAATTTTTCACTTTTCAGCTTAATGGAAATAAAAATTCTTTTTCATATATAATATTGAAGAAATTATAGGAAAACAGGATTTTTGTGCGTAATTGACACGCTACTTCGGTATAACAAATATGCTGACAGTTTGTAAATATTTATAAAAATGTCCCTGTCATGCATTCTGCAATTTTCATAGATGTATACATACACATACTCATTACAGCTTTAATGGACACACTGCAAATGGTCATTAATAGGGCCTGGAGCCATAGAGCAGAACCCTGAACAGTGAGCTAGATCTCCAGAATATACTGCTAAGTAAATTAATAACTTGTAATACACACACACACACACACACACACAGAGAACACGTATGTTAAATCTGCTTTCATATGTGTTAGAAGTTATGTGTGTACATTGGTAAGTACCTATTTGTGTGTAGTTTTAAAAATCAAAGATTAATTTTTAAGACTTGTTGTTAGCTATTTTCTCACTCGAACAGAGGCTGAGTCTGAGGTGGGAGAGAGGCACTTGTCATTGTGTCGCCTTTCTTCTTGTTTGAATTTTTAAAATGTATACGGTTGTATTTTCATGCATAGAAAAATGAGTGGAAAAAGACACTGGAAGACTCTTAATACCTATTATACAAGGTATCTTTTATATTCATTGCTTTAGAATGCTGTTTCGTCTACAGTTGTAACCTGATAAGTTGATGGTGAAACTCTCTGAAGATGGTTTGGCATTGGGAGACCTTAAGGAGACCTGGTGTTGTTTACATTAGAGCAGGATTTTTACAAACTCGAAGTAAGACTTTATTTAATGAACAATTATTTCATAGATTCTTTGTGCCTATGTATTTCAAATGTAGACATTAGTAAATATTATGGTGATTCTCCTAAAAAATAGCTGCGTATTTACAATGCAAATTCTATTGAGTCTGCAGAAAACTTGCATTGAAATGCAAATGAGCTTGCAGTGCTCCAACAGCAAGAATATATGAAAGTTTTCTTAAATATTATTGAACACTCATTAATGCCTGTTATGTAAAAGGTACTTAAATATTTTGGGGGCTACATGTCTTTATCATTATAATTATTTCCTTTATTCCTTAATTCATTTGCTTATTATCTCCAATATTGTGGAATATTTTCTAGATCTTTATGTAAAATTTTCATAGGCATCTCATAATCTATGCTCTGATGGAGCTTGTAATTTAGTTGTAAGGAGGGGAGAAAAATTACTAAGGCAAAATAAATATATAAATAGTAACAGTAGCAAAATAATTTTAAACAGGGTATAGTACTTAAAAGAAAGTAAAATAGGTTGATTCAAATGACAAATACTGGTTGAGGAATTGGTAAGGTTGGGATTGGGGGTGAGTTGTAGGGGGGAACATACCAGATAATGAGATAAAGATTTAGAGCCCTGAGGTTTTATTTTCTTTATAGTTTCTTTTCTGTTCTTTTCAGCATATTGTTTTTAAGGGAGAGATGGTTGTTTATTCTTGTAGATGCAAGATTGCTATTATAACAGAGAATTTGATGAGATAAGAGACTGTAAACTTTATTCAAAGGCAATCTCTGTTCAAATTTAGAGCATGTAGTAGATTTAAACAAGTCAGAGAAAACAATGACTTAATGAATGACACATTTGTCTGTCCATGCATTCTCTTATTCATTCATATAAAAACATTCTTTTGAAGGGTCTGTTATTTGTTTTGTCTTTTGTAATATCAGGTTATTCAGTCAATCTTTCATACCATCTAAAAGATGTATTGGTTTCTACCTACCTAAAAATAACAGAAACCATCACATAAAGTGTGTCTTGCAAATTGGCATTCATTTATCCCTTATAGTAAGAATAGAGAGAGGTGGTTGGTTGCTGGCACTGTTACAGTTACTTAATGAATCATCAAAGAACCAGGCTCCTTATGAATTTTTATTCTATCATCATTAGCAGGTTGTCATTTTTCTTCTTGTCTTCAAGATGGCTGCTATATCTCCAGACATGAGGAAGGGAAAAAAGCAATGAATGTCAGAGCGATTGTTATCATTTGGCAGGGAAGCAGAAACATTCCTAAAACCTCTTGGGTAAGTTCTGTATAAGACTTTTTGCCTAAACTGAGTCCTGTGGGCATTCCAGCAGCAAGAGATACTGAAGAAGCAAGCAATAGGATTATGAATGACATAAAACAATTTGTATGCATTTCCTGGAGCTTATCACATTGGTGCTCCATATAAAATCAAAGTTTACCTAACAAGGAATATGAGTGACAGTGGATATTAGGTAGTCAAATGAGTAATTTTCTACAACTGCTACTTATAACTCAGTAAAAAAAAAAAAGTATTTTATCAAATTTATTTAAAAAATATGTCTTATGGGGAATGTTTTAGCTGCTTGATATTTTCCCAAAGTTGTATTATCTTTTTTGTACTGGGATTTTCTAATTAATTGACTATACATGAATGATCATCAAAAATAACCGGGGTGATGATAATAGGAAATATTCATAATTGCTGTATGTTCTATATGCTTAACATGTAATAACTCATTTAATCCTCACAACTCGGAAAAGAAGGTATAGGTTGAGCATCCCTAATCCTAAAATCTTAAATCTGAAATGTTCCAAAATCAGGAAGTTTTTCATGCTGGCATAATGCCACAAGTGGAAAATTCCACACCTGAACTCATGCAATGGATCACAGTCAAAACACAACCAAAATTCTGTTTTGTGCACAAAATTATTTAATACGTTGTATAAGGTGGTGCACCCCTGTAGTTCCAGCTACTCAGAAAGCTGAGGCAGGAGAACTGAACCACCATCCCTAAGATTGAGTTGTGAGAAGGCACAGTGAGTAGCATATAGAACTTAAGAATCATGCTCAGTAGACTGCCAGCCAAATAATGGGACACTGAATTATCTCAACAACCACATGAGATTGGAAGAAAACTCTGAGCTCCAATAAGAAATGGAGCTACTTTGACATGGATTGCAGCTTTATGGGACCCTGAGAACCCCGATAAGCTGATTCTTAGTTTAGGTGTTACAAATCTACTTCTCCCTTTTATTATTGGCAGTTGCCATTTACCAAATGAATTTCAAAGTATTGTTTAAGAAATGGTGTTTGGAGTTTGAACATGTTTGTGCTGGTTGTAACACGTAGCACAATCCTCATATAAGCAGATTTTAATAATAGCATCTACATTACTCTTAAAACTACCCATCATACTTGGGTTTGACATTACATTATCCATTGTAATAAAGGTAAAATTTCCACCACAAAAATGCATACATTTGAATATGTATAATAAATAATTGAATTTCAGAATTTGAACATGTATTTGCAAAAGTGGAGTTTACTTTTACTTTTGACCTGATGTTGCATATCTGAAAATTATTTAAAATTTGAGAAATTAATTCAATATATGTTATATAGCCCTATATTTATACATGTATTTCAAGTTATATATAATGCCTTTCAGAAATCCTGATACTTTTAGATACTGAATTTGTTAAACATTGAAGAAATACTTTCATGCAAAGAGTCAAAATGGCTGCTTTCAAGGAAACCCAAAAACATGTGAAAAAACTCTTAACATCACTAATCATCAGATAAATGCAAATTAAAACCATGATGAGATACTATCTCACAGTCAGAATTAAAAAGTCAGAAACCAACAAATATTCACCAGGATGCATAGAAAAGGAAATGCTTATACACTTCTGTTGGAAATGTAAATTAGCACATTGAAAATAGTATGGAGATTTCTCAAAGTACTAAAATTAGAAGTACCATTCAATCCTACAATCCTAACTACTAGTTACCTATCTAAGGGAAAATAAATCATTATATCGAAAAGCACACCTTCATGCATCTATTTATCACAGCGCTATTCATAAGGGCAAAGTCATGGAGTTGACCTAAGTGTTCATCAATGAATGACTGGATAAGGAAAAAATGATCTATCTATCTATCTATCTATCTATCTATCTATCTATCTATCTATCTATCTATCATCTATCTATTTATCTATCTATCTATCTATGTATCTATCTATGTATCTATGTATCTATCTATCTATCTATCTATCTATCATCTATCTATTTATCTATCTATCTATGTATCTATCTATGTATCTATGTATCTATGTATCTATCTATCTATCTATCTATCTATCTATCTATCTATCACTCTATTGACACACCACACATGTACCTTAGTATACTACACAGCCATACAAAAGATTGAAACCATCTCTTTTGAGGCAACATGGATGGAACTGGAGGCCATTATCCTAAATAAAATGACTCAGGAAACACAAAGTCAGGTCAGGTATGATGGCTCACACCTATAATCTCAATACTTTGAGAGGCTAAGGAGAGAGAATTGCTTGAGCTCAAGAGTTCAAGACCACCCTGGGCAACATATGGAGACCTTCATCTCTACAAAAGTAATAAAAAATTAGCCAGGCATGGTGGTCTATGCCTGTGGTGACAACTATTCAGGAAGCTGAGGAGGGCGGATTGCTTGGGTCTAGGAAGACAAAGTTGCAGTGATCTGTCATCCCATCACTGCGCAGCAGCCTGGGAGACAGGGAGAGAGAGAGACTCTGTCTTAAAGAAAGAATAAAAAGAAGCAGAAAGTCAAAAACTGCATGTTCTCACTCAAAAGTGGGAGCTAAACTATGGGCACACAAACACAGTGGAATAATAGACACTGGAAACCCCAGAAGGTGGGAGACTAGGATGGGGGTGAGAGACAAAAGTACTACCTACTGGGTGCAATGTACACTATTTGGGTATGGGTACATGAAAAGTCCAGTCACCACTATGCAATATATCCATGTAACACAGCTTCACTTGTACCCCTAAATCTATAAAAATTTTAAAAACTGTCTGGTTTCTGTTAACATTTGTGGAGTGCTGTTAAACTTAATTATTTCTGAATTAGGCCTTTTATAGGACAAAAGTTGCAAATTTGCAATCTAGGAAAAAACTTATAAAAATAATTTAGAATTTTTTTCAATATGCCAGCCAACTGTATTTATTCATTTTTATCTTTATATATTTATGTAGTTTATATATTATAATATTGCTGAAGTTCAAGATACACCATCTGAAAACATTAACTGTGTACCAGATTATGGCACCCAAAAATATACTTCACTGGCGTATTGATTCTTTGGAGTCGATTATTTAGAGAAATTACAGGCACAGGAGTAGTGCTGAAAAGATGCTCTTTCGTAAAGGATATTTACATCTATAAAACAAATTTTCATTAGTAAATATATCTAAACCAGGCGGATATCTCCATCATCAGATAACTTCAATCGGCATAAAAAGTCAATCTTTTCTTTTTGATTTTAAGTTTTATTTTCAATTCAGGGGGTACATATGCAGGTTTGTCACATGGGTATCTTATGTGGTGCTGAAGTTTGGGGTATGAATTATTCCATCACCCAGATAGTGAGTATGGTACCCAATGGGTAGTTTTTCAGCCTTTGCCGCCCTCTCCCTCTTCCTTCTAGTAGTCCCCAGTGTCCATTTTCCCCATCTTTATGTTCATGAGTGCTTGGTGTTTAGCTCTCCCTTTATAAGAAAACGTGAGGCAGTTGTTTTCTGTTCCTGCATTAATTTGCTTCAGATAATGACCTCTAGTTGCATCCATGTTTTTGCAAAGGACATGATTTCACTTTTTATGGCTGTGTATTATTCTACGGTGTGTATGTACCACATTTTCTTTATCCATTCTACCAACATAGTTTTATTCCATGTCTTTACAATTGTAAATAGTGCTGAGATGAGCAAGTACGTGCCTGTGTCTTTTTGGTATAGAATTATTTACTTTCCTTTCGGTAGATATCTAGTAATTGAATTTCTGGATTGAATGGTAGTTCCATTTTAAGTTATTTGAAAAATCTGCAAACTGCTCTCCACAGTGGCAGAACTAATTTACATTCCCACCAATGGTGTATAAGCATTTCCCTTTTTTGTAGCCTCAACAGCATCTTTTATTTTTTGACTTTTTATAATAGCTATTCTGACTGCTGTGAGATGGTATCTCATTGTGGTTTTGATTTGCATTTCTCTGGTGATTAGTGATATGCAGCATTTTTTTCATACGTTTACTGGCTGCTTATATGTCTTCTTTTGAAAGTGTCTGTTCATGTCCTTTGACTACATTTTAATGGGGTTATTTTATTTTTTCTTACTTACTTGTATGAGTTCCTTATAGATTATGGATATTAGTCCTTTGCCAGATGCATAATTTACAAATGTTTTCTCCCATTTTTAGGTTGTCTGTTTACTCTGTTAATTATTTCTTTTGCTATGTAGAAGCTTTTTACTTTATTTGAGTTCATTTGTCTATTTCTGTTTTGTTGCATTTGCTTCTAAAGTCTTAGTTATACATTTTTTGCCTAGATCAATGTCTAGAAGAGTTTGCCCCAGGTTTTCTTCTATGATTTTTATGCTTTCAGGTACTACATTTAAGTGTTTAATCCATCTAGAGTTAATTTTTGTATATGATGAGAGATAGGAGTCCAGTTTCATTCTTCTGAACGTGGCTAGCCAGGTTTCCCAGCATCATTTATCTATTTGTCAAATAGGCTGTCCTTTGCTCATTGTTCACTTTTATCAACTTTATCTAAGATCATTGGTTTTAGGTATGTAGCTTTATTCCTAAGTTTTCTATTCTGTGGTATCAGAAAAAGACAATCTTTATTCACATTTCCTCCTCTCATCTTGCAATAATTTGTCTTCACTACTGCTCAGAAGCCACAAGTCACTATTCTTTATTATAGCTTAGGATGCTATGTAAGTTTAAATCATCTGGCCTTTCCTTGAGTCTCATATTTTTGTAGGTCGCCCATACATATGTAGATCAATAAAATTGTTTTCTTTCCTTTTAATCAGTCTTATGTCATTTTAGTTTGTAGCCCAGCCAAAGAACCTAAGAGGGTAGAGGGCAACAATTTTTCCCTCCCTTACATTATGTAGTTCCCAGTACTGAGTGGATACAAATGGTAGGGAAAGAATAATAATTTTTTTTTCGATCCTCATGGGTTCTTACTTGGAATGGACCCTTGTAACAAAAGGCAGATTAACAAGAGAAAAGCAAACAAAAGTTTATTATCATGTGTCTTTCATATGAATATGGGGGATATGCAGGCAATAGTTTTCAAAGGTGGAGGCTTTGAATTACAGTTTGTATATCATCTTCAACTATGAACAATACATTTTTGGAGTCCTGTGAAGACAAAAGAAAAGGACCTTTAGCTTCTATGAGTAGCAACTTGTGGAAAGATAAATAAACAAATTACAGATAAAGGCTAATTAGTAAAACTGTTCAATGCAACTCCAGGCCCATGTCTAAAGTTATCTTCCGTGGTTAACCTTTGTTCTACCTAACCTTTTGTCTTTGGAAATTGATGTCCTGCTTTTAGGCAAATAGAGGGAGGGTAGAAAGCTTTACTGTATGTGCTTCTTCTGAATTGCCTTAACCTCAATGATTTTTAATATTTTGTGTTGACATATTCTGATCTTCCACTATACTTAATCAGTTAAATAATTATTGAGTAAACTTACAAAAAACAAGTAAATTCATTCTCCCTGATCAGAAATTTCAAATACTGACTTTGATATTGCCATTGAAAGACTACTCAGAACAATACTTGTTATTATAGTTGTAACAATATTAAAATATTTAACATATAGAGTTTCTCCCATTTTTGTTTTCCTCCTTACCCCAATAATTGATATAACTAGAGTATTTCATGTATCATTTCTTTTTTCAAATGATAAAATAATTGTCTCACCCTGCAAACTGGATAAAATGATAAAATAATTGTCTCACCCAGCAAACTGGAAATTCAAAAGTCTCAAAAAGCCAGAATTCTGTGTTCTTTGCTTTCTGAAGATATTCATAAGCACCAAAGAGTTAAATGTAATTTGTATTAGAGAACAGATAAGCAAATACATTAAAACAAAATGAAAGAACTATAAAATATATCACAATGTATTATTATATTTTACTATCATTAAAATCTTATTCACTCTATGGCCCTTCAAATGGAGAAATGTGAACAGCTTCCCCAAAATGAGCCGCAGATAATGCAGAGAAGTTAAGGAAAGCTATACTCAGTTGGCCAATCTCAGAAAAGATTCATCAGCTTTAATCTTACTCTCTTGATTACTCTGAGGTAAATAAAGTACACGAGGTAAAGGTGGAATTTGAGCCATGGTTGGAGAAAAGGAGGCATGGTAAGGGGAACACAATATAAATGAAGGTACAAGTCTAGTGTGAGCTTAGCAAAGAGTAGAAACAGAATTCAGTGAAGAGGAGGTATTATTTGAAGAAGGTTCTCATAGGATGTCTCTAGATGTGCCATAAAAATATAGAGAAAAAAGTCAACAAAATGATGAAACAGGTGGTATACATTATGTAAAACTCATTTGTCTAAAAAAAAATTTCTCATCTGGGAGTAAACACATGCTCCAGAGAAGGAGGTTCCATATTACCTGTGATAATATGTTTGTTTTAAAGTTTTAGGAATTTAGGTCTGACAGACTCCTAGAGGGCAGAAAGGATAATAATGAATTCTTTTTAAAGAAAATATTTCATAAAATAAGTATTTGATTCTGATTCATAACTGTCAATAATGCAAAGAATGTCTCCTCCAAAACGGCTCATTTAAAAAATTGTGTTAATTACTAATGTATATACATCTGTTTTTATTAAAAAGTATAAATTATCTATATCATAAATGTGAAACATGCAGATTTATCTGGACAAAATATTAGAGATGCTTTTGCCACTTTTCTGTCACCCTATTTAGCTTGAGTATTTTGTCTACATTGATATTTTCTTTTTAGTTGATCATTTTCTGACCAAGCAAGAGAGAACATATTCTTTTATTGAAGATTTTATTGCTACTAATTCAAAGTGATACAGCATAAGGAACATATTTTTGGTTTACAAAAGTATACCTGACCTTGAAGTATAGAAAGGAATGCTCTGCACTAATAAATAATCTTATTCCTCTGTCACTGCAGATATGAAGAAGTGATATACATAGCATATCAAGCTGTCATTTCTATGATTTTGTTTTTTTGGGGGGGTTGTTATTTGGCTTTAACGAAGAACATTTGGGAAATACTTTTGAAAACAGCAATCTGAGACATTTTTCTTATAACTATCAGAGGCAAACCTATATTCAAGTTCTAGAGGAAAATAAAGGACAATACAAAGTCAAATTTAAAAGTATATCATTGTCATAAGATGGCCACATTATCATTATGTATTATCTAAAAATTAGATATATTTTTATAAAACAAATTTAATTCTATCACTCTTTTAAATTAGTATTTTATTTAATGTGACCATTCATTTCATTATTGTTAATAATTTTTAAATTAAAATGCCTTCAAGACAATGTAATTTATATTTATTATAAGATACTTTAATATAAATTGATGAAATAGGCCACTTCAATATATTGAGTTCCTCCAAGCTTATATAAGTTTCAGAAATGTTAACAGTCTTTTTGCAGTTAATGAAACTAGCACTCCAGTTCATTATTTTTTAAACCTAAGTGTATGTCTCTAAAAAATCCTGGAAAGATTTTTGGTCTGAAAAATTGTCTTGTATTTATGATTAACACGACGAATAAGAAGCTAAGCAATCTTCCTAAGACCATAATGTTGCACAAAGGATAAAGCACAAGCTGAATCTCTGTAGTCTTCTTCCAAGCTCAGAGCTATTATCTAAATGCAAGATGCAATAATAATAATAAAATAAAAGGCATATGTGATCCCATTATAGGAAACCATTCAAGCAATAATGGGAAGGCGATAAAGACATTAAAGAGATCAATTTTGTATAAACAGTCTTAGCTATAGCAATGTTCAACCTGCCTTAGTTACAAATTAATTGCTGGAAAAATTCTATCAGTAATATTAAAGGTAACACATACTTAGCATGTAGACTTGGAAGATCAATCTACTGTTGTGAGACAAGCTTTCACTCCACATGACTTTTACATTTTCAAATATAATTAGGATTTCTGATAAGAACTAGAAAAGTAGGTGAAGAAAATACATTTAAGTAATAGAAAATATTTTTCTTGGAATTATACCATAAATTATTATTTTGATCCTGGAACTCGCAGAGCCTCTAAATAGTAGCTCTTAAAGCCATGATCAAAGGTTTACTATAAAAATTATTTGAAATCATTAGATACGGTCTACATTTCATCCAATGTGCAGCAACAACAGGAAAAGTAACTTATTCCACAAGTGTTATAATAGGTGGATTCATATTAGGAGCTTATATAATTAAATATGTTAATAGCTCAATTAGAAAGATTCATTAACATCAATCATTAAACTAGCTCAGCTAAAAAGAGAAAATATTTGGCCGGGCGCGGTGGCTCAAGCCTATAATCCCAGCACTTTGGGAGGCCGAGACGGGCGGATCACGAGGTCAGGAGATCGAGACCATCCT